>NW_020884872.1:13452502-13652318 GCF_003945725.1 Corapipo altera
TGGGCGGTGAGCTCATGTCTGTCTGTGTGTGCCCTCGTAGTCAGACGTGCCCGCGGTCCAAAGCTCTGTTCCTTTGGCGGGTTGCGGGTCCCCTACCAGAGGGGCATCCCCCGATATTCGTTGCTGGGTGAGATCAGACAGAGATGGACAGTACTATAAGTCTTGCCATGTTGTAGCCAAGTACCTCCTTTCCTACTGCTTTATTTTCTTCTTTTCTTGAATCCCAAAGCTAAAGCATAGGGAAGGGCAAAAAGAACAATGAATGTCCTGGTACAAATTCTTTAAAAAAAAAAAAAGCCCAAAACCTTTACAAATCCAAAAAGCATTAAAAAACCTTTACAAATCCAAAAAGCATTAAAAAATCTTGAAGAAAAGTTCTTAAAAAAATTATCCTCACTTAAAATTTACCTATTTGTTTTGTAACAGTAATGCTTCAGTGGTACTTGCTGGTAAAGTTAAATGTTGAATAGTCTTCCCATAAAATTTATCAAGAAAATGCGGCTGATTGGTGACTTCAGGCACTAATACAACAACAGCATCACAGATAACAATACAAAGTGACCTTGAATGTCAATTAAGAGAAGGCTCTATCCATAATTTTTTATTGCACACAGGGTCTCAGGACTCTTCTCTGTCACTGTGTCTCCTTTGTGTTGTGTTTGCAGAGAAAGAAAAGAAATACAAAGCTCCTCTAATGTTATGAAAACAAAAAATTGTTTATAGTTCTGTGGCCCGTGTGATATTTTCTGATAATGTAAAAACTCAATTGAAAAAGGAAATAATATGTTGCCTTGCATTGTTCCTCCAAATGACTTAGAGGGAGATAACTTGATAAAAACATTTCTATCACACCCTCTGGTTAGTTAAGTGTAGCTGTTATGTTTCCAAAAATAGACGGTCCCCGAGTGTGCCTGAAGTCTGCAATATGGAGGTCAGTTCTGTGTCATGCATAGCCTTTTCTGCCACAGCTATTCTGCCTTAAAATTGTCATGGACTCCTCCTCTGTCTATTTCTTTAATTCACTCATAATTTTCTGTTGTTCTATAAAGTAGACGCATGCTTGTAATCAGAGAGAGACAAGCCTGTAATCAGAAAGTAGCCAACAATAGTCGTTTGATGCCATAAAAATAAAAAATGTTCAGCAGTTTGAAATAAGGGAAATTATCACTTTTTAATGGCTCCTGGCAAAACTCCATAACTAACTTTCTTAAGAAATGTATCTACTAAATAGTGAATAATGAACCAATACCTCTATAAACTCTGCACTGAATTGCTTCTTTGTCTTATTTTTCAATGAGTTATAATGTTTTGGCTTTCTAGCATTATTGACATTAAATCAGCTTGCTGACTGTGGGCATGTCTTTTCGAAGAGAGCGGCCAGGAATTGCACAAAGCCCAGGAGGAATGTGCTGCGTTGGGGGTTGGGAGATCAGGGCCATTCCAGAAGTAACAAGATGCTTTTCCTTGTACTTAGCCTCAGGCATAGACATGGCTTACTCCTTCCCTCGGTCAAAACAAGGAACTTCAGAGGCTTAAGCATCCACTCGGATGGCTGCTAATGAGACTGTTCTGTCTCTTCATACATTTCAAAATCTACATGCCATATTTCAGTCTCGGGCCTTCTGGGTGTTTGTGTCTAATTAGGCTGGAGGGCCTCCAGTTTAAGATTACCTGTGCTGCTTGGTGCCCAATTCTTTTATATGACTTTGGCAATAAAGCAGATTACTGTGGGTTTATGTGCAAGCAAATTAGGGACAGATGTAAGCATTCTTATAAGCCCTGTTCCTGCTTTCTTAGCACGAACTGAATTCTACCATCATCTGGTTCTTTCTACGTTAAACGTGTAGTGTGCTGATTGTAGCATATTTATAACTGGGGGTACTCTGTAAGATGTGAGGCTTTTAAATACTTCATCTTCTCTTGCCGTTTTTTTTCCCAAATGAGAAACAATACTGCTGCAAGAAAAGCTTCCAGATAGAAATAATGAAAAAGAGAAAAGGACTCTGAGCACAGCTATACATAGCACAGCAACAAATGTTTTAAGTTTGTTTTCATAAACAAACTTAATGTACAATGGAGGAAACAATGCATAGTACATGAAATGGTGTTTAAAACTATGAAGTAATATGGCATTGTTTAGGACTGCTATTTTCTACTGCTTTAATTAAAAAAAAAAAAAAAAATCCCTGTGCATTATAGGAGGAATATGGAAAGACTGCTCTGGCTGTCTCCTTGTCATCATGGAATAAATAAACCATACGGTAAAATCATAGAACCATAGAATGGTTTTGGTTGGAAGGGACCTTAAAGGTCACCCAGTTCTGACCCCCTGCCATAGTCAGGGACACCTTCCACTGGAACAGGTTTCTTCAGAGCCCCATCCAACCTGGCCTTGAACGCTACTGGAGACGGGGCATCTACAGCTTCCCTGGGCAACCTGTTCCAGTGCCTGACCACCCTCACAGTAAAGACTTCCTTCCTAATGTCTAACCTTCACTTTTGGAGCTTAAAGCCATTTCCCCTTGTCCTATCACTGCATGGTCTTGTAAAAAGTCCCTCTCCAACCTTCTTGTAGCCCCTTTAGGTACTGGAACCTCATCTCTCTTTGCCTCTCTTCATAGGAGAGGTGTTCCAGTCCTGTGGTCATCTTGGTGGCCCTCCTCTGGAGTTGCTCCAACAGGTCCACATCCTTCTTATGTTGGGGACCCCAGAGCAGCACTTGAGGTGGGGTCTCATGAGAGCGAAGTAGAGAGGGAGAATCACGTCCCTTGACCTGCTGCCTACTTTTCTTTTAATCTTAGTTCTCCAGATTGTTGTCCTCTTTAGAAGTGCTAGATCCAATTTTAGGATGTTATCCCTCATTTTGTTAAGCCAAAGCTTGAAGTGAAATTCCAATTCCAGTGAACTAAATGACAAAATTTACTGAACAATTGTTTCATCTTAGATGTCAGTAGAGCTGGATATATATTCAAAGGTAGTTACCACCTTAAATGAACCTTAACAACATTTAGAAATATGTGTTAAAGCGCACTCCAAAAATCATCAGATTTCTTCACAGTTATAATTTTGGAATCAGGAATATTGTGTTTGAAAACAAAATTCTCATTAGGAGGACTTGAAAATAAGAGTATCCTGATATCCAAACTCTTGCATAATATAAATCTTAGGGATTTTGCCTCAGGTCCCCTTGTGACACCTCTATGGAGATTTTCTGATGCTGAGATGGTGAGGGACAGAGCACCATGAAAAGTGAGTGGCTTCTGCCTTTCAGGCTCCCAGATTTTTGCTTGTGAATCTGCAGTTTGATAAAGTAAATTTTTGTTTCTTTGAAGAAAAAAGATTACAGATGAAGCACTGATACCTAATTCTTGGATTTAAATTATATGACATTAGTGAAGCAGTTCTACATTTTAGAATGCTCCATAAAACCCCAACACTTTGTGTTTGCAGGACTTGGGGCCATGGTGAACTCATTATTCCTAACATTGCATATATTGTGAAAAAGAAAAAAGGCTGCCTGAATATCAAATACTGACTAACGTGTTCATCCAACAGAAATACTGAGCAGCTGCCCCTTCGTAAGCAACTTTTATATTAAAGGACTTTCTGTCCTTTATGAAATGTTGAGACAACTGGGACAATCACATCTGAAATGTCTCTGCTTTCGTCTCTGGAATACAGAGGAGTGAGCAGGGAGGAAGCATTGCCTGGTGACAAGAGCAGCCAGAGAGCTGTGGTCCTTAATGCTTGTAAGTGCACATAATGGAATGTGTCCTGTTGAAGGTGCTATGCCCTGTTCCCTGCCTCTCCAAACCATGGTGAGAAACAGCCTGGCAATACCCTTGGAGTCTGTGCCTGGGCTTTGTGTTGGGAGCCTCTATCTATTTAGGAGTACAGTAGTGCACTTTTATGTATCATATGGTCATTCAAGTGACTGCTCAATAATAGAATGTTCCTCCAGAAGAAGCTGAGCTATTTTTCAGGGGAAAAGTAACACTTTAACCCCCTTTTTTATCCCATAACATTCCAGAGATCGACAAAAATCTGCAAGTGTTAACTTTGAAAAGGAAACATGTTTGGCCCTGAAGGAGGAAATGCAAGTGATCTTCTGTTAGAGAGCAATCTTAGGAGATCTCAGAAACCAAAAACCTCAGTTCAGTTGGTCTTCACCGAGATAGTTTTCTGGTGAAGTGTTTCAGAATTACTTTGTATATCAGATATGTGTTCCAAATGTAAAGGAGAGGCTAAATGCCTTAATAAGTTAGGAAGACAGTAGCCTCATTTATCAAAAAGATTAGAGGAACCCAGATGACAGAATTATCAATATTTTGCAGGGGAAAAAAAAATATGGTAGGATGAAGAACTGTACTGCAGTTGGTTAGTGGCTTTTTCGTTTTAGAACACTGACCTTAACTCTGAAAAACCGTTTGTGGAAGAAATATTCTTAGAGACCCAGTCTGGACTTCATGTGCTGGTGCAAATGAAATACAAGTGGCATTTTAGGATTATTTTGGGGACTTTTTATAAAATTGGAGTAGAGCTCTGTGGCTTAGATCATTCTACTTTTTTTCAGCACTTTCTGAAGTCATTGTAGCTGCAGCTTGGCTGTCATGTTCCTCCTTTAATTGGAAACTGGCCAAGGGGATGGTTGGCAGGCCTGTTTTTTGGAAACCTGGACATTATCTTACTGCTTTGGGGCCTCTGCAGTATTAATAAACAATGAATAAACTTCCTGGCATTTCTTTAACAACATTATGGTTAAAGAACAATCTGTTTAAGCCTTCAGAGAATAGCTATTGCAGAAGAACAGAAAACACAGTCCACTGACATCTAGCAAATGAATCTTTTTCTTTGGTAAAGTAAAAAGGCTTTTTTGGATCTTTGCACAACAGAAAGAATAGTCCTGGGACATAGTATAAATAATAAACTACCACTAATAGATATGGCTCTTCCACTGTAGAGTCTTACACATACTGGTTAAGAATCTCTTTTCCTCACTTGGTCTGCCTATGATATTCATTGAATTTTGGATCCTGATCTTGAATTTATGTTTTGAGATCTTGTCTTGAAAATGCCACTCAAGTTGCCATCCAGTGTGTATCTCAGTTGGCCAGAGCTGACAGAATATCCCTAGATTTAGTTGGGATGTACTTAATTTTCCCTGGACCGGGGGCTGCAGGCAGAATTGCTCTTCTGTGTAACAGGGGACCATTATAAACACGTTCTGTGGAAACCCGCCGTGTGGGGGTGCTGAGGGTGAGCCAGGAGTGCCTCTGGTCCGTGCTGCTACTGCTTGAGGAGCTGAGTGGTGTGGCCTGTAAGAAGCCCCCATCTGTGCCATGAGCCTTTGAGCAGCTTCTCACAGGCGGGTTTTTTTTCCCACAGCAGAGAATGGAACTCTGGGGGATGGATGTAGGGATTTTCCCTGGCAGTGTAGCTGTGTATTGAGTGCCGTGGTAGCTGTAGTCAGCAATACTGCAGCTTTTCCTCTCCTACGGCACATCTCTCTGTGGCGTGAAGATCACTAATGAGGAGCTAATTAGGCATAAGTGATCATGATTTTATTCTGTTTTCCTCTAATAAATATATTCAAGTCCTTATTCTCACTGGTTTATGAAAATGACCAATTTCATAGTGCTGAAAACAAGTTTCAAGACAAAAGAAATGGTAAACCATTTTTTTTCCTGTCCAAGAATGTTAAACGTGATGAACAAAAAGACAAAGAAAACCCAACAAACAAAAAATTATTGCTATGGAAATCCCTAAGTGAGAAGGTAGGGGTGTGAATGTTCTATAAAATAAAAGTTAAGTACTTCAGGAAATTGATAAAGGCACACAAAAGTCTCAGTGGTAAATAGAATTATGGATGAAATAGCTTATTCTTGTCTTTTTTTTTAATTTTAAATAAGCATAGTAAGAACAAAAGGAGTCTGAACAAAAGAGTGGGCTGTTGTTGGGTGAAAAATGTCCACTAGAATTAAAGTATTAGTTGAATTACTTCTCTTCTTCATGTGTCAGTAAAGGACAGCAAAGTACTGAGACTGTACCTGGGCTGATGGTGATGATGAAGTGTGTAACACCCTCCTCCACTTTTGCTGTGCTGCTCTGTGAGCTGCTGTTTTGTTGCTGTGTCAACTCTTACTATTAGGCTTATTTAAACAGCTGGACCTGACAACTAATACCCAGAAGTTTTTACAGAATTCACTGGAGAGTTCTGTGGGTTATGAAGCTTGAAATTTTCAATATACTTTGAAACACTAAGAAATTACAGCAAACTTGGGAATTTGTCACCAATGCTTTCAAAAGGAATCTTCTGGATAATTGGAAGCCTATCAATTTGGCTCTGGTCCTGGAAAATGTGAAAGAAATTCTCCTATTACATTTAAGCTTCCTATCATTCTTTAAAACTAGTCAGCCATGATTTTTTGAAAATAGATTTTATCAACCTGACTCTTTATTCCTTTCTTTATTCTCTTTTTTGAGAGATAACAAATACAGTTTGATCAATGCCATTGTGTTGAAGTAATATATAATACACTTCTGTGAGGCATGATTTTTTGATCAAGAGACTAGACTGAAATGAAATCAATTTGATGCTTCTTAAATGGACTAAAAGCTGGCAGACAGGCTATGAAACATGACTGTAAATAGGGAATCCTCACTGAGTATGTGCCTTTCTGTTGGATCCTATAAGAACAGGTTATTAGCAGTGACTATTTAGCACTTTATTGATGCCCTAGATGGTGAAATATCAGTTTTCCACAGGACTGTGGTGCATTTAAGAGGATAGCTATCTGGTGCAGAGTGATCTGTCAGTGTTAGTAAAGTGGGTGCAAGCTGTAGTGTACCACAAGTGGGGTTTTAGTGAACTACTGTGGTTCTTGGATGAGTAATGGCAGTACTGAGTAAAGGTAGAGAAATATTTTGTACACGTACTTTGTATTGATTTTAAGGAGAAAAGGGGTTAGATAATGTCATAACAATAAAGGACTTGGAAGAATGGAATACCAAGGTCACTATCTGCTGGATTTACCAGAGGGAGGTGACCCAGTATCGTGTGCTCTGTTTAAGTACCAGTTGTGGTTCTTGGTATAGGAAGGCATTGTTCAGTGTAGCCAACATGGGCATAACAAAATGCACTGTCTGGAAAGCAAGGTTTGCCTTTGGAAAAGTGAGATAAACTTACCATTACAATAATAATAACAGTACCAATATTTTGTAAAATTAAATACTAGTTAAAAAGGGATGTGATTATGGGAAGACTTGTGTTTTTCAGATCTGAAATCTTAGAGAACATCTACCGTGTAAGGAAATATTATCCTAAATTCAGGGGGTTTTGTGCAACTTATGGCCATTTCCAAGAGGACCATGGCTTACTCTCTCCGTGCATTTATCTGTTTAGAGAACTTTGAAGCTTTATTCAGACCTCTGAATGTGGGTAGAGCCCTTCCCAAATCTTCGTTCACGAAGCCTAGCCATGAGAGAGTTGAGTTGAATGTGGATGAAACTTAATGTAGTCTTTTGCTCTACTCAGGTTTTATATTTAAGAATTGGCTTTATGTTAAAGTTTTTACTGTCAGGAATGAAAGCAGGGAAAGTCACGTGTATACTTCAGAACTTAAGAGATGCCTGAACTCCTTTCTCCTGTTGCTCTCTTACCTTGTTACTTGAGACTTCCTAACTTGCCAGGACAAAGAGACCAGGAATTTAATGTACCTATTCCTTCTGTTCTTTGATGCAGCTGGTTTTGATCTATGACTAGAGCAGCTGAATGTAGTGCTCAGCTCAGGCAAGGTTTCTGAATTGGCTAAATGCAGTGAAGAGCTAAGATGAAATTTTTATATTGGGCTAGGTGAAATTCTGCACTGCTCTTGACAGAGGTTGTACCAAAACTCTGGTGTAGAGTTTTCACATGACTGTGTTTATATTACTTCCATTTGAAAGAATTTTATGTCTCTCTGCAGAGCTGTGATTGGCTAACGTTATACAGGAATTTCTTAATGTTGAAATGGTGTGTGACAGAAAGCAAAAGCAACTTTAGTTGTTTTACAGTATTACAGTATCTACAGTATTACAGCTTAGACATCAGGGTCTGCCCAAGAGATCTCAGATGTACAGAAACAGGTTCTGCTCCACATTCTCGGGAATCAAAAAAATTTAGAAGTTTGATCTTTAGAAAGTCCATTGCATTGAAGTACAGCCCTGAGTATCTGTCCAGTCTTTGCTTATGCTGTTTCCTATTGACAGGGCTCCGAAAGTAATGCATGAAAAAGTTCTGTATCTGGAACAGTTAATGTTCATTTGCATGTTTTTAACCTTTATGCTAAAGCAATGAAAAATGCTATTCAGTTGAATCCAGGTATTTCATATAAAATTAGCAAAGTTAGTAATTATACATACCATTTCTCTATCAGTTTTGCCCGCTGGAACAATTTATCCTTCCATCCTACTAAAATTGAAAATAATGAAGCTGCCTTCCTTTGAGGAGGACTTTGAAATTACATGCCCGGATCACCTAGAAACAGAGCCAGGGGTAATATCTGTGAGTCTCAAACTGCTCTTTTATCCACTGGACCGTGCTGATGACACCATTAAATACAAAATTTGATAAGTACCCAAGTGCAAATGCATAACCAAATTTCAGGTCTTGCTGTAGGAATATACTAAGAATGATTTTAAAAACTGTGATGATAAATTATTTTTCAAATAGATTTTTTTGTTATTATTTATAAAAACATAAACAGAAAATTTGACCCTCCCTGCTTTTCCCAAGAAGATATTTACATTTTTTTCCTGTGACCATGAAAATACTTCTTTCCTCCCCATTCCAGTTACTGCATTGAAAGCCTACCCTTTGTTTAAGTTCAATTCCTGTCTTCAATTTACAGCCTACAATATGCACAGTCTATATTCTCCAGCAGTTGCAGCAACACTTACATGTTGGAACTGTTTTCTAACATCAGTGGAACTATCTCTTACATCAGTGGAACTATCTCTTCCTCCTTTTTGAAGTTATGCCTTAAAATGATCCTTTCTTCCCAGTTTTTGCCACAAATTCAATTTCTTATAAGAGCTCGTAATTTCCCAGCAATCTTAAAAAGAACATCCAGTTGCTTTCTTCTGCCCCTCACTCCCCAGTTTGTGCTGAGCTGTGCCCTCCTGATTTACAGCTGGATTAAAAGCGCCTCTGATAAAGACCTCTCTGTTGTTCAACTGGGACTTAGTGTAATGTTCTCTCTAGGTCTTTTAGTGTTACAGTCTACAAATTACCACCCTCATCTCTTTTCGTGTTGCTCTATCTTGCCAAAAGAATAAACGTGGCTGTGGCTGTCTCGTGTGTAGCCGGGACTATCAGTTTCCTCCCTGAGAAGACGAGAGTGCTCCCGCTGTGTTCGCGTCTGTATTCCAGCAAACACTGCAAACGCACCTGAGAGAACTTCTGCTCACCTCTCTGGTATCTCTGTTCAGAACATTTTGATTATTAAAGCACCTGTATGAAAGATGCTGACTGCTGAATGACCACCTTGATGGAGAAGAAATACATACCGTTGTCATAGGCATACAGGCCAAGAGAGAAATACTAATTAGGAGATTTCTGGTTGCGGTCTAGCAGCCAGCCTTAGGTGCATAAGTATTTTGTATGACCAGTAGCTATTTATGGATGATTCCTAAACACAAGCTCTGAAAGGATTAGCAAGATGTACGGTATGTGATACTTTGCCCTTTCCACAAGCACCAGGGTCACAGCCCTAAAGAACTGCAATGAGGTCATAAAAATATTCTTTTTTTCCAAGCTTTAAAGATCAGCAGTATTTGTCATGGAGCAAAATGGCATGGAAGTTGAACTTCTGTTCCCACAATTGTATTTGAGAAGTACTCATGAATCTTGACAGACTTATGAGTGATTGTAAACAGCTGAAGGAAAACAATAGGGCTGCACTGGCCATGGGACATGGGTGGGCCCCACCGTCAGTGTATCTGTGCTGATGAAGTCTTGTGTGGCAGGTAGAATATGTCAGAGAGCTGGGGCAATCACACTGCAGCATGTTTGAGCTTCAGTTCCAGCTGCTCCTCAGCTGCTCAAATGCTTTATCTGAAGAAATGTATTAAATAAAGTGCATTGTGTGTGGTTTTTTTTGAAGAGGCTGAACTGTGTCTTCTCATGATGCCAGTTCACATCTAAGAACATTCTGGCTGTCGTAGCTTTAACCTCAACCCACTCCCTTAGTTCAGGGAAGCACATGTTGCCAGCTCAGGGGTGGCTCACAGAGGTGTAAATACAGATGGCTTTATGTGTATATGCATTCATATATGTATGTTTATAGCTCAGTGTTGTATTAACATGAATATAATTAACTGGGGAAAAGATAATTCCTGGAGAAGTTGTCTAGGACTAAAGGTCTTCCATGGCCCAGAGCAGAAAAGCTTACAAAGGGATGAATTTTCTTGATGCCAAGACCTTATTTCATAAAATATGAAGAGAAGATACAGAATTGGAGAAGCAGGATATAAAAAACCGAAGTGGTGAGATTGTTGACAGTGGTATTTGAGGATAGACTGATGAAGGGAAGAAATAATTTACTACCCACTTACAAATTGCAGAGGGAAAGAAATAGCAATCCTGCATGCCCTGATATGACAAAGACACTTCTGTCTGTAACTAACCAAAAATCTACTGCTGTTTTGTGATTCCAAGTAGCTGAATCAAAATCAGTAAAACATTTTGCTTC
The DNA here is from genome assembly GCF_003945725.1 of Corapipo altera. Lineage (NCBI taxonomy): Eukaryota > Metazoa > Chordata > Aves > Passeriformes > Pipridae > Corapipo > Corapipo altera. The sequence continues at coordinate 13,463,233 of NW_020884872.1, forward strand.
TTTTAAATGCACTTGCCTGTGGGTAGAAAATGTTTCCTGATGTCTCCTAAATTCTTTAAGTGGTGTTTCTATGAGTATATGAAGATGTATTCTGCACAAAGGAATACTGTAGTCTGGAATCTGTGTTCTGGAGTCATGTTGTCTGACAAATTTCTTTATAAGACATGAGAAGCTAAATAGTTACATTGAAAAGGCTTTAAATTTAAAATTTATTATGTTATTAAATTACATATGTATAATTTTTAAGGAAATAGTATGTTGATCTGTAGATAATTGAGAAGATATTAGTTCTGTAAAAAGACCTCATTTCTGGAAATTTATTAGTTAGGGCTAAAAAGCTGTTTATATACTAAATCTTTCATATCCCACATATATTAAATGCAGTGTACTCTGTCTATAAAAATCTTTTGCGGCTTACTGTTTGATCTGAACACCATGTAGTAAAAAGTTCTGCTGAGATGAAATTCTGTGTAATTGAAAGCCCAAATGAAGAAGATGCCTAGTAGGGAAGGAATAAAATGCACAAACTATAAGTAAATAGATATGCTGAAAATAGTGTATGAGGTGTTTTTCATTTCTACAAACTGGAATGCTAATTTCAAAGAAGAAACTACAAAAAATGAAAAGAAATTACAACCACTGTCACACTCAAAATATCTATGTGAAAAAAGACAGGTAAAAGAAAAGATGAGATCACAAAAGAGGTACTTTTGCAAGAAAAAAACCGACTCTTACCAGACTACAAGTAAAATCCAAATGTGGTGAAGAGTTTACTGGCCTTTAGAAATTAGGTACTTTAAACAGTGAAGGGAATTTCATAGTCCAACAGTACTGGATAGGTGGGAAAGATTGTATCCTATTTATTGCATTTTAATTTCTGTATCAGTCAAGGTACGTAATTTTCAGGAAAAGAGGTGTAAGCTGATTATCTGGTAATACAGACATCGCATTTTGATGTTTAATTTGCAAATGTTCATGAGCTAGAACATTTCACTAAGCAGCTGATAGTGTGAGGAAGAGTTAAAGCTGTGGGTTCAGCCTCCTGCTGTGCAGGCAGTGTGTTGGTGGAAGCAGCTGCTGAAGAGTAAGACAGATCTGGAAGTCAGGCCCCTGCTACATCAGCTTGGAATGAAATCAGTACGTGGATAAGACGGGTTTTTGGTTGTCCCTGTTCTTCAAGGAGATACATGCATGGCAAGGATTTGATGAGTGGGATTGTTAAACTATATCTGAGCAGTGCTACACAGGGACATAAGGCTTTGTATCCCCAAGTCTCCAGAGGGAACTACAAGACAACAGGATTAACTGTCAGAGTGGATTCGCTCTGTAGACAGAAACTCTTTTCTACATGATTGGAATAGATAATTGATGGAAGATCAGATCATGTAGACTTCTGGAACAGAATAGTTTTTCACTTTTTCTCATTACAGTCTTTGTCATGAAAACATATACTTTATGCCATTTTCTGGTCTCCTTACAGTCATTACACTGGGAGTGTTATTACTTTTAATTTTTCCAATTTTTACATTCCTAAGGCCTGATATAATTATTTTCTTATGATAAATTCTCTGTTTCAGTGTCTTTATAAAGAAATTAACATTGGTGGAGTTTGGTAAGAAATCATATTCTTTCCTGACAAGCTAAAGATGGTATTGTTTAAAGAAATAATTATCTTAGGATACCATTTCCATTAAGACCTATTTTTAGGCACTGGTTAAATGTAAGAAAAAGTAGTGATCAGGACTTTCCATAGACACTGAGAAGGGAAGGAGCTGTATTTCTCTAGTCTGACTTTGAGCATGAAAGAGATCCAGGGATTCTTGCATCTGACTCTCTGTATTGCTAGAAAGTCATCTAGCTTTGATCTGCTGCTGGCAAATGATGGAGAATCTAATACAAGCTTTTGGAGAGCAATCCAATGACTACTTAACTGGGTGAAACCCAATGAAATTCAAAATAACTGGAATAACTTTCTATTTATGGCATGAATTGTCTGTAACAGGCATGCAACCTTAAAAAAAAATCTTAAAAGTTTAAAATCTTTAGAAAGGGATAGTAGGTTTGAAGAAGAATTAATAGACAGATGTCCTTTGGTTTCTGCTACACTGGATTTCTCATTTCATAAACTCTCATTATCCAAACATATGCCTTATTTCTAGACTGGAACTGTCTAGTTTTAATTTCTAGATTCTGCATTTTTTACAATCTTTTTGTCTTTTATATTATTTATTCAACTTCAAAATAATTAGCAAGGATGCCTATCCCATGTATGCATGGTTTGTAGGAGGCACAGATTTGTTTGAGTGAGGTCATTCAGCACCTTCAGTTCCCACCCCAGTCAGGGTCAGGGGGATTAAAACCCACACAGAATTCTAAATTGTCTGTAGTTGCTAAAGAATATTAATTGGATGAAGCTGTACACCAAAGATCAGCAACACTTCCGTCTCTTCTGTACGTCAGGTACCCGATGATAGCAAATGCCCTTGAAACAAAGTTAGACTGAGAAATCCAGCAGTGGGTGTTGTATGTTGGTACATGTGTGCTCCTGGAGCTTACTGGTATCCCATTAATTGGATGTTGCTGAGTTATATAATGTCCATATATAATCTCCCATTCTTATAACATTTTCTGGACACCTATGGTGATGTTTGACATTGGCCTGTAACAAGCTGGCTTGTGCTTTCAATTTCATGTCCATTAAAAACAAGCCTTAAAATGGGCTGCCCCCTTTTGGGGACAATCAGACTTTGTTTCAGTTGTTTCAAAAAGCAATCACAAGGAGAATTACCAATAAACTAGAGAATTCTGAGCAGAGCAAACCGCTGCAGTGCAGAACATAATTCATAGAAAGCATTTGACAATAGCATTTTTGATGATTCATTCTCCTGACTCAGATGGCAGAGAGAACTAGGCATGGGAACAGTGTATCTTTGCAATAAAAGAATGAGAAATTACCGGGTCACACTTGTTGTGATGACCCTGGAAATGACAGCAGGTTTTTCTGGTGGCCATTCTGGGCCAGGTTGTGATGGGTCAGGGAGAGAGAGACAGCACAGTCAGTAAATTTATGAATACAATATAGATTATTGAAGGATGTGGGGAAAATGTCTAGCCAAGTATAGCTGATGACTTTTCTTATAAGTTTGTCTGGTAAAGATAATTTCACATGCTGTAGGGTATGCAATATTGTGTGACATCCTAATTTTTTCATAAATTGTTCTCTGAGATGGGGCAGTTCTGCATGAGATTGTTTTCATAGTGTTGTGTCTTGTATTTGCATTACTCTGTGACTAACTAGCGGTGAGGTCTGCCTGAAGCTTTACGCACTGCTGAGCTGCAATAAAATCTCTCCGCCCCGTGAGCACTCCAGTATCTGACATTGTGGTTGTTTTAATGGGATTATTTTTTCTTGTACAGGGACTCCAAGTTGGGCCTCCCTTGTCTGGCAGCATCTGTCCAACTTGTTGGATTTCAGTAGGCTGGTGATGCCTGCATCTTTGTCGAGTTTAGCTGAGGGCAGCCTGCCCGTTTAAAAGCATGGGGACAAAAGTGCCAGTGTTCTGACAATCCTGTTTTTCAAGGAATCCAGCCTAAAATGAAGAACACTAAATTAGTGTAGCTCTTGGTAACCGGATTAAAGCTAACTACCTTCAAAGGAATTGCTATGCAGTGCAGTCTTCCCAGGAAGGATCCTATTTTGGAACTTTTTTACCTGAATTGAGGTGGGAACAAAAACCATGTGCCTTGTGCCTGCGTTTACAAATCTCACATCCTGCGTGATCCAGCTAGATGTGCCTGACAGCCCCCTGCACACCACAAGTACATCTCTATTGACACGCTGAGTTGGAGACTGTAAGTATTCCAGAAACAGAAGGATCCCTTTTCTGGGGCAGCCGTGGCCCCATTTTTAGTCCAGTCAGAAGCCTTTTTGCTGTCTGCTGCTGAGGAGACCTTCAGTAAGAGGGTGACAAGGTGTGGGATGCACAAGTGTCTGTGGTAGCTGTGCTCAGGGCCTGTGCAAGAAATGTTCAGAGGTGCTGTGTGAGATATTTTCCAGTGACCCTCAGCTTTCCCGCACTCCTGATCCTGCCGAAGGTGTGTGGTGGTTCCCGTGTGTGCCTGGCCTGCTGATTGGGGCCACCTGTAGCTTGGCTGCAATGTGGGCACACACAAACTCTGGCCAAGTGACCTGGTGACACGATGGCAGGTGTCCAGCCCTGCCACTGGAAGGAGGTGGGAGCTTACTTGGCCTGGGACAACCAGCACCAGTGCTGTGAACAGACCCTTCAGTTGGAGTGCAAGGTACGGATGTTTTTTTTCTGGCTATTGCCACTTTGAGCTGGTCTTCAGAGGATGGTTGAGGTTTATTTTCGATGAAGCATAGGAAGGTCCTTGAAACCCAGGGAGAATGAAGGGAGATGGGCTGATACAGATTCCTTCCTATCTTTAATTTTGTTGTTTTCACTGCTGCCTCTGTGCATTTGTGCATACTAACTTCACAAATGCCTGGCAGTCTGTAAACTTTACATCGTCTTTCCTTCAAAGTTGGCTTAACCTGACTGGGGAGTCTTCCGCAAGGCTATATGAGTCACAAAAAGTAGCAATATGCTAAGTTAAATACAGTAAATGATTTATCTCCTCTCCCTCTGGTTTGTGTTTTGAAATGTACGCTGCGCGGTTTGATAGCTTCCTACCACTGCTGCCAGGCCACCTGTCCCGCACCATGGCCAAGTCTTTGTCTCCAAAAATACCACTGCAGCTCAGACAAACAGCTTGGCAGCCATGCCAGGGAAGACCGTTAAAATGACAATCTCGTATCGCCACAGTGGGAGAGAAAGATACATTACATGTCTGACCCAACACTTCAGAACTGCAGAGCCATGTCTAAAATGCATGTAGTGAGCTGATCAGCCTCTGGAAACAGGCATTGTGTGGCATCACAATAGTTAACAATAGTACTACTGCTGTCTGTGATATAGTCTGATTTTTTTTTTAATCAGTCACTCAAGTTATTAGCACTGGTGAATTAGGCCTTTATCCCTTGCCACAAACACTGGAGCGAGTCCACAGAAGGGCAACAGAGCTGGTGAAGGGGCTGGAGCACATGTCCTATGAGGAGCAGCTGGGGGAGCTGGGGTTGTTTAGCTTTCAGAAAAGGAGTCTGAGGGGGGACCTCCTCGTTCTCTACAACTACCTTAAAGGAGGTTGTAGCCAGGTCGGGGTTGGAGTCTTCTCCCAGGTAACAGGTGACAGGATGAGAGGAAGTGGCTTCAAGTTGGATTGGGGGAGGTTTAGATTAGATATTAGGAATAGCTTTTTCATGGACAGGGTTGTAAAACATTGCAAAATGCAGCCCAGGGAAGTGGTGGAGTCACCATCTTTGGAAGTGTTCAAGTAATGTGGATATGGCACTTGAGGACATGGTTTAATGGTGAAAATTGTGCTGGTGCTGAGTTGACAGTTGGACTTGACCTTAAAGTTCTTTTCCAACCATAACAATTCTATGATTCTATGAAACCCAGTGCTTTCTCTCTGCTTACTCTTTCTTTTTTGCCTGTTAGTGAAGGTATTGTAAGTATGTAATGCCATGTGCTGGTTGCAGGCAGTCACTTGAGTTTTCAAAGAAGTAGGTTAAATGTAAACAGACAATGAAGTGGGTGACCCACTGAGATTTAGGTCTCCAGAAACATTAGGGTTGCCTCTATGCTTATGTTGCTGTTCATGTGGTTTATATAGACTTGGCCCATGTGTTTCCATAACCAAACTAGCTAGCAGCAGCCCAGGAGACAGCAGGGAACCTGGTGCTGGCAGCACCCTCCCTGGATAGAACTGTTAGTGCTGAGCTCTCCAGTGCCATGGTAGTGGTGACCCACCTGCTGGCCCATGGGAGCTGGAATCGCAGTCACTGGGACTGTGGACGCTTCTCTTGTGTTGAACGTCAAAGAGGGAGCAAGAGAATGGAGTTGCAGTCACTTAGGATTTATTTGCTGTGTAGTTGGGTGTAGCTGAACTTTTTCCACAGAGCTGCAGGGTGAAAAAACCCAAATGGGATGCAGCTCCTGCAAGGCATCCTTGTCCCTGGCAGCAGCAGCTTCTGGTGTGCAGTGGAGGGACTTCAGGGATGACATTTCCTCACTAATGGGCTCTGCAGAAGGCACTACTTTGCACACCTCAGTGATGGGCTGTCCAATATCCCCTGGGTCAAGGCCAGTAGATTGTGAGAGAGATGTGGCAAAGACACTTTGTAAGTGCACAGCATTCAAGGGGACAATGTGAGGGAGGCAAAATACCTCAAGTGTCTGCCTACGTGCAGATAGAATAAGGAAACATGCCTGTTAAAACAAAAGGTCTGGGTTGCTTGTTTGGTTTTAAGAAACTTTGCATCCTCCCATTGAAAGAAGCCCTTGGAGTGAAAGGAGTGGAGTTGTGAACTTAATATTGTTGGCATCTGTTTCTACCAAGGTTACATAATTGCTGTTTTCCTGGGAAATGAAATCATGGAAATAAAAAACTAAATTCACCAGAGCATAAGCAGGCACAACTTTGATTTCAGGCACCTGTCTGTGCCAGTATTTAATTTGGCACAGGAAACATAGCATCAAAACGAATATGAAGCAAGTAGCACAGAAATAATGGTGCTACTGGCATTCAGACAGGGAGATGTGAGAACAAATACATCCCTCCCCATCATGGGAAACCTCACAGTACACAGTGTGTATGGGGGATGAGGCCAATAACAGGAGCAGGCAGGGAGAGTCCTGTGCAGCAGGAATGGTGGGGCAGTTGGAAAATACACTTACAGAATTCCAATAAACCGCATCTTAAATGAATTGGATGGAGAGAAGGGCAAGCTGCAACCAAAAAAGAGAATCTGAAAGGCTGTAAGACCTTTCCTCTGTCTTACCTTAGTAATTATCTCTTGTTTGCAGAACTTCCATTAATTGGAATGCATTTCCTAATGAAATTAGGCTGGCAGCCAGTATTCAAGTCTTTTTACTGCTAGGGAAAATTTGTTCTTTGAACAACTCAGCCATTGATTTTTATTTGTGTTTTCATTCATCATGAGACTGTTACATGCCAAAAATTCCACACTCTGTCATATTGCCTTGGACAGTCTGAGTTATTTGATTTATTCCCTTGCTCTCGTGTCTCAAAAACAGAATTCTACAGCAGTGCCCCATTTGTAGTTACTTTGCTGTGTGGTTTTCACACATCCCTTTTTTTCTTCGTTTTAACTACCTATTTGTTGGGACAGCACGAAATGCATGGCAGTGCAAAGGCACTAAGAATCCTAAATTAAAAAAGAAAAGGTGTTAAAAAATAGGTTACAGTGACATTTTTATTGTGGGATTTCTAAATTTAAAAAGATTTTCAAACTTACCTTGTTTATAGGCAGTACAGGAACTGGACTATATCAGTGCAGAAGAGCACTTTTTGAAGAGAGATCTTTGCAAAGTGAAACTGTCAACAATTTTACTGGAAGGGGTCAAAACCCTGTGCAAACCTGAGACAGTCTTTGATCTGTACTTTGCTTATCTCTTTGAAGAAAGGTGGGACTGGAGACAGGAATTACAGCATTATTTGGATGTAGTGTCTTCACTTCTTCAGCCAAGTCAGGACTGAGTATTGCTCATGTGTGCAAACTGCCTTGTCTATCTTACTTGGCAGGATATGGTTTGATATACTGACAGTATCTGCATACACACTTTACCCATCAGGCTGAATTACTTCCAAAAATTAATCTCTCTGTTATGTCCTCCCTACATGATAATATCTGTACTGATCACCCTCCATAGCAAATATGAATCTTACAAAATGCATGCAGCCATTTTAAAACAGACTTTAAGAAATTGATTGGCTGATCTCCTTTCTCATTCAGCACATAGGAAGAACAGTGAGCAAGGCTGAAAGTTAGATGAAGGGAGAATGATTTGAGTTACCTCCAGCTCAGAATGATCGAAAATATGAGACTGGCTTTAAAATCAGTTTTTGAAAAGCAATATGCTTAAGGGTTCAATCTTAGTTTCTTTGATGTCTGAGACTTAAATGAGTGCACTCAGTTTACCTTTACAGATTGTTTCAGCACATGCTAGCAGAAATAGTTGTGAATTAAATCTTAGTCACCCACCATCTATAGCAACTAGAAGTAGGGACAAAATCAGTATTATAGCACCTGTGACTGAAAATAGGAGAGAAAAAACCCCAGTCAAATTCTGTACTTTTTAGGACTTTACTGCAGTTTCTGGAGCAATGACATTATTTTCTTCAGCTTTCTAAAGCTTCAAACTGTGTGTGTATATTAGACTTGTATACATGCAAAGGAACTCACACACTTGGTATTACTTATTTAAACAAATATAATTTTCTTAGTTGTAGTAAAATTCTTTTTCCTTATGATTCAAGCAGTTTTGTTTCCTATCCAGAAAGTAAATAGTCATTTTCAAGAGACAGACTGTTACTGTAAGAAATTGCACTGAAAAATTATACTGAGAACCCCTTAATACCTTGTATATTATGAATGGTGTGAACAATTTAGTGACGTTGCCAACACATGCCTCTGGTGAGAAAGTCAGCCAAGAGTCCCTCAGCTGCTGGGCTGAGGCTGTAGACTCTGCACAGCTGTGATGGAATTGTGTGTACAGGGAGTATGAGCTTCAAGAAAGACTGGTGGACTAGTTTAGTGGGATGTTCAATTAGAACAGTTCACGAAGAAAGGCAGCCCTTAGATCAAGCAAAGAACGTTTCTGCGATTATTGGAACAAACAAAAGAGGCTTTAGGGCTGTCTTTCACTGGAAAATGATAAGGAAAAAGAAGGAACGTTACAGAAGGTGGTTTTCTAAGGGGAAGGAAAGAATCATAGAATCACAGAATATGCTGAGTTGGAAGGGACCCACAAGGATCACTCAGTCCAACTCCTGCATAGGACCATCCCCAAGAGTCACACTATGTACCTGAGAGTATAATCCAAATGCTTCTTGAACTCTGTCAGGCTTGGTGCTGTGACCCTGGTGAGCCTGTTCCAATACCCAACCACCCTCTGGGTGAAGAACCTCTTTCTAATATCCAGTCTAAACCTCCCCGACACAAAATTCATGCCATTCCGTTGGGTCCTGTCACTGGTCACTACAGAGAAGAGATCAGTGCCTGCCGCTCCTCTTCCCCTCACGAGGAAGTTGTAAACTGTGATGAGGTCTCCCCTCAGTCTTTTAGAACTTGTTTCATTAAGTTGTCATTCAGGTTTTTTAGGAATTTTCTGGCCTGGGTTGTACCAGCTGTGTGATGCTCCCAGTTAATTTCTGGCGAGTTGAAGTCCCCCATGAAGACAAGGGCAGTTAATTTGCAAGGGTCCCTTAGCTCCTCAAAGAATAATTGGTCAGCGTCATTGTCCTGGCTGAGAGGTCTATAGCAGACTCCCACGATGATATCCGCATTATTTGTTTGCCCCTTGATTCTTAACCAGAGGCTCTCAACTGTGCCTTTGCCAGCTGTGAGCTCCGTACATTCTAACTCTTCCATTATATGGAGTGCCACCCCTCCACCTCTTCTGCCCTGCCTATCCATCCTGAACAGCCTGTGACCATCCAACAGAGTGGTCTGTCAATCCTGTGACTGACAGGACTCATCCCACCAAGTTTTACTTATGCCAGTAATGTCAAATCTCTGGGACTGGGCTAAAGCTTCTAGCTCCTCGTTTGCTCCTCATGCACATATATTTGCATCAGGTTGTTGTAACTATTCTCTGAAGACACGCAACAGAATTTTTCCCTCTCTAGCTGTACAGTTAAATCCTGGTAACCACTTTTGAAACAATGTGATTATCAGATACCTAGAGTACAGTTCATAACAGCATGAGATATTACAGCAACTTGAATAGGCTTTCTGGTCATACATTACAAGCATGGGGGGGGGCGTGTTCCTCTAACATCGGACTTGATATAACTCTCCATTGCAGTGCTCTCTAACAAGTCCTGGCACTACTGTGAAAATTTCAAATAAATGTCTTAGTCAATCAGTTCTTCAGGTTATTGACTACTGACCAGCTAATATTCCTCAGCACACTTCCCATCTATAATGAAGAATATAATATATGTATTTCTTTGTAGTATTAATTTCCTTCTGGTCTTGGGATGCTGTAGAAAATCTAACAGGCTGTAGCTCATAGTTGTAGTCTTTTCCTGAATGTTATAAAGCAAACAAACAGGCCACCTCCTTTCCTAAAATTGCAGTAGTAAGATCAGAAAGTGACAGAAGGTTTTCAAGGATTGTTTCCCTCTCTATGTACAGCTGGCTCCTGGCTATCTTTCCATTCAAATTGAAATGGCTAGAAAAAAGGTGGTGTATAGATGCAGAAGAAAATAACTGTGGAAAGAACATGTAGTATTTTAATGATGCTAGAAATATATTGCCACTGGGAAATGTGCTGTTTTGCGGTGTTGAAATGATGAACTCTCTCTTTAGGTTCGGAAATTCCATGACTATGGATGTTTTTACAAGAGCAGTTTCTGCTTTCTCCTCTGACCATGTTGTCCCTATCTTAAATATGTTATGCATAAATATGGAAGAAGAGAGAAATACAGATACAGCATGTGGGTTGTGACTGGATTGTGAAATTTAACTAGCATACGAACACAGTGCCAGAATAAGATCATATTTGACTGCTGGAACATTTACTTTTCCCAGCAAAACATTTACTTGCTTTTTATTATTCTTAATAAATGGAGAAAGGATGTAGATTTGTGTTTTGCCTGCCTGTCTTTCCCATGAGGTGTTTATATTTTATAAATAAAACAACAAAATAAGCCAAAAGACATTGTTTTGACACAGTGCCTGATTGTAAGAACATGAAGTTTCATCTAAGAGGATTCAACACCAGGCTGTCCTGGGGAGGAGCAGCTGCCGCTTCCCATTGCAAAACAGAGTACAGGAATGCCCCAAGGCATCATAGGAAATGACAGGGATCCTGTGGGATCATCTAGAGGAAAGGATCAGTCACACAGGGCTTGGCATGAAACTCAACTTTTCTTTCTGGGGACTGTTCTGATGCTGTTATGGCAAGAGCCTCATCTCCTGATTCTCCCAGCCTGAGAGATAGGTAGTTAATTTTTAAATAGCTGATAGTTCCCACACCTCTTTCTTCTTTTTTGTCCTAAAGCAACTGTCTATACTTGCAGTTCTTCCCACTGACAGTAGTTAAGCGGGGGGTGGTGGTGGTGTGTTAGTCTATATTTTGGTAAAGAACACTAATACGGACTGATCAGGGGAGTAGCAGGTTCGTCTGTCCTGAGGGAGAAAGTGTGACAACAGTGCTGGAAGAGCTCTGGGTTGAGCCTTGCTGAATAGAAAATAGAGACTTGAGACCTGCCCCAGGACACCTCCGAAGTGTTATCTGTTATCTGTTCTCTGGCTGGGCTCTTGGTATTGATCAGAGTCACAGGCAGTGGTTGCAACTTATCTATCATTCATGCAATCTCTCTAGACTGACCAAAAAGTGTACAGTGCACAGTAACTACGTATTTTCTTCACTTGTTACTTGTTTTCAGTGTGACTGGAGCCTCCTGTGCTGCAACGTGTTCTCCCACACATGTGTATCTGTATCTGAAACAGCCACTGTGGCTCACAGAGTGAGCTTTTTGATCTTTTTGAAACTTTACTGACCAACAAGCAGTGAAGGTTTTGGATGAAGTTAAAGATGAAGTGAGGACTGAGTTTCATTTTGCATTGGAGACCTCCCTTCCATTGCTGAGACCTTTGCATGGCTGACAGGCTGTCCAGACAGTGTCTCCTTTTCAATTTTTTTGCTCCAACATTTTAAGTTGTAATAATTTCAGAACATTAAAATCATGTGTCTTAATGCTTTCTCAGAGAGTGTTTTGCAGGCCTCCAGAGAATGTATGTATGGACTTGCAGATCTGGGGTATACTCAAGAAGAATGCTGAGCAGCACAGAAATTGTGGGAAGCCAAGAATATGTTCAGACACACTTTTATGGTTTGTGTGAGTGTCCTCTGTGGGACACGATCCAAGGGGTTTCTAGGCTTACGCAGACATTGTTTTGATACCACAGCACAGAAGGGCTGAGTCTGCCGCATGTGCTTGTGTGTGTGTGCATATACTGGCTGTACCAGAGCCTATAGGCACTGTCTTTAAAATCCTTGCATGAATAATGAAATACACTTTGAGGTTTTTCTGCAGCCTGGCAGCAGGGAATTGCTACTCCTGTAACCTTTATTTCTCTTCTTGGAAGGAATTGTGTGCAGCATCCAATGTAGTGCTCTGTCATCAAGATTACAAGCTGATACTGCCTAGATAGCTTTCTCTTTTTTTTTTTCTTTCCCTATGTTAGCATATGGAAGCTACAGAATTGAGCAGTTGATGTGGCCCATCTTGTCCACTCATTTACCACTTTATATCCTCCTCCCTCATCAACCAGTTTCTGCTGTGTGGGAAGGCTAAGCCCTTCCAGAGCAGAGGAGTCATGACAAAACCATCAGGCAGCAGGTTGTAACTGGCATCTAGATGCTTTCGGCTGGTGTTTCCTCTGGACTTCTGGGAATGCTGGATGCCTCACTGGCAAGGTTTTTCCCAGAGAGGAGTGAGGGGAGGTGGGGCAGGCACAGAGGACTGCTGCACTACATCTCCTTTTCCAAGCCAGGCAGAGAGGTTTTAGTACCTGTGAGTAGTGAACAAGACTGAGCAGTGTATAATTTTTCTTGTAATTCATTCATATGCAGGCCATGGAGAGGCAGAATTCACAAAATCACAGAATATTCTGAGTTGGAAGGGACCCACAAGGATCGCTCAGTCCAACCCCTAGCCCTGCACAGGACCATCCCCAAGAGTCACACCATGTGCATGAGAGTATCATCCAAAAACTTATTGAACTCTGTCAGGCTTGGTGCTGTGACCACTTCCCTGGGGAGCATGTTCCACTGCCCAACCACCCTCTGGGTGAAGAACCTTTTTCTAATATCCAGCCTAAACCTCCTGACATAACTTCAGGCCATTTCTTGGGTTCTGTCACTGGTCACCACAGAGAAGAGATCAGTGCCTGCCCCTCCTCTTCCCCTCACAAGGAAGTTGTAGACTGTGATGAGGTCTCCCCTCAGTCTCCTTTTCTCCAGGCAGAACAGACCAAGTGGCCTCAGTTGCTCCTCATTCATCTTCCCCTCAAGGCCCTTCACAACCTTTGTTGCCCTCCTTTGGACACTCTCTAACAGCTTAATATCTATCTTATATTGTGATGCCCAAAACTGCACACAATATCCAAGGTGAGGCCTCACCAGTGCAGAGCAGAGTGGGACAATCCCCTCCCTCGACTGGCTGGTGATGTTTTGCCTGATGCTCCCCAGGACATGGTTGGCCCTCCTGGCTGTCAGGGCACTGCTGACTCATACTCAACTTGCTATTACCAGGATCCCCAGATCCCTTTCCACAGCACTGCTTTCCATCATCCCATTCCTCAGTCTGTATGTACATTGGGGGCTGCCCCATCTCAGATGCAGAATCTGGCACTTTCCCTTGTTAAACTTCATGTGGTTGGTGATTGCCCAGCCCTCTAATTTGTTGAGGTCTTTCTGCAGGGCTTCCCTGCCTTTGAGGGAGTCAGCAGCTCCTCCCAGTTTTGAGTCATCTGCAAGCTTGCTTAGGATCCCTTCCAGCCCTGCCTCCAAGTCCTTTATGAAGATGTTGAAGAGCACAGGGCCCAAGATGGAGCCATGTGGAACCCCATTAGTGACAGGTCACCAGTCTGATGTTACCCCATTCACTTTTACCCTCTGTGCTTGACCTGTGAGCCAGTTGTTCACCCACCACATGATATGTTTATCCAGCTGTATCCTGGACATTTTGTCCCGAAGGATCCTGTACTGAAATCCAAAAAGATTATATCAGCTGGCTTCCCTTGATCAAGAAGGTGGTTAACCTTGTAATGAAAGGACGTCAAGTTTGATAAGCAGGACTTTCCTCTCATGAAGGCTGTACTGGCTGTGACCAATGACAGCATTGTCTTTCAGGTGTTTTTCAATACTCCTGTGGTGGTTTGGGCTAGGCCCTCCTTGGTGACCAGTTTGTAACCAAGGAAGAGTCTAGATTTACCCAGTATTCCCTATGATTTTTACGTAAACCAGACTATAAGAAGAAAGGAGGAGATGCCTTCGTTCTCTTTCCTTCCGGCGGCTTGGAGGTGCAGGTTCCCTGCTGTTGAGTCTGCCGTGTTGGGGAGCGAGGCCTGGTAAGGCCTTGTCAACCCTGGGAGGCGGAGGTTGCCGGCGATCGTCCTGGAGCGACTCTTGGTTGTCCCAAGGAGAGTGGTGGGATATTTCTTTGCTAACTCTTTAGTTACTAGATCTTGGGCTACTGATTGGGATATATATATATAATTTTGGTTTTGTTCTTTTTCCCTTCCCCCTTCCCTTTCCCCTGTGAAATTGTATATATTTTAATTGTATATAATTGTAATATAAGTGTAAATATATTTATATATATCACTTTAGCTGTCTCTCTCTCGGTTTGGGTTTTCTCGGTTGTTTTTTCTCCCTCTTCTCCCTGAGGTTTGGGGGGTGGAAGGGGGAACTCTTGTGGTAAGGTTTGGAGACTTGGCAGGGAGCCAGCTTCAAACTATATCAACTCCCTAAAATAATCTACTCCATAACTTTACCAGGCACTGAAGTGAGACTGACAGGTCTGTAGTTTCCAAAGTCCTGCTTCTTGCCCTTCTTGAAAATAGGGACGTTTGCCAGCTTCCAGTCAGCTGGGACCTCTCCAGATTCGCAAGAACACTCAAAAATCGAGAGAGGTTTTGTGGTGACAACAGCAGCTCTTTAAGCATTCTGGAATGAATCCCATCAGGCCCCATAGATTAGTAGGGATCCAGCTGGAGCAGCAGATCCTGCACAATTTCATCATCAACTGGATCATTGTTCGACATGGTCTTCATTCATGCAGTCATGGTCCTCCAGCTCAGAGCACTGAGACCCCCTTGCTCCATCATCTGTGTTGAGGACAGAGGCAAAGAAAGCATTAAACACCTCTACCTTGTCTCTGTCTCTGTTTGTGAGATGACCATCCTCATACTGTAATGGGCCAATGATATTTCTATACTGCCTATTGCCATTAATATATTTGAAAAAACTCTTTTTATTGTCCGCCCCATTTCTGGCAGCTTCAGCTCCAGCTGAGCTTTGGCTGCACAAATTTTCTTCCTACAGTGGCAAGCATCATCTCTGAATTCTTCCCATGTCACTTAAGGCATACACCTTCCTTTTTTGCCTTATCTCCAAGAGAAGATTCCTGTTCATCCAAAGTGGCTTTCTGCCTCACCTGTTTGACTTCTAACATTTGGGAATTGTCTGCTCCTGCGCCCTAAGGATGTGATATTTGAAAAGTGATCAGCACTGATGGACCCCAGTACCGGCAAAAACATTTTCTCAGGAGACCTTACTTATTAATTCCCTGAGCAACCTGAAGTCTGCTTTCCTCATGTCCAGAGTTGAGTTATGTCTGTCCAGGGTGTGCTGTGGACACAGCAGGAGCTATTCATTTTCACTGGTAATGAACTCCATGTCAGAAGGGTCTCTCTATTTCCCTGGGCTCAGATAAGTCATGGGGTAATATAACAAATTCCCCTCGGTTCTTTTCCCCAGACAACACACAGCCATGGGCAGTGGTGGTTTTGTGTCCCACATCTCTCATCCTGAATACTTTTCATTTCATGGACTGGATTATACCTCAGCCTCTTCCCTTTTTCTTTGCTGATCCTCCATGAAGTTTAAAGGTCCTGCCTGCTTTTCTGTGGTAGGAAGGAAAGCACTGCTGTCCCAAAAACATACTTGTTCACGGCTTTGTTGGGCTGTGTGCAGAGGAATTGGAAGGAGCTGCTCTTATTCCCAGTTTATCATCCTTTGTCAGCTGGTGGGAAAAATCTCTGTGCTCCTACTTGGAAGAATCATGTAGGCACTTGAGCAGGATCCACGATACACACTATAGGCCTTATCCTATCACTGTGTCTGTTGCTGGAGGGAGACCTCCCCATCCAGTGGTGTGAACTGGAAATAATGTAAATCCATCTTCAGCAATGCATGGCAAGGCATCATCGCAGCACTCTGTAGGTAAACTGTGCTTACTTGTGAATTTTATCAAGGAATGGTTAGTTGGAAGGGTGGTCCTGACACCAAAGTGTATCTTTTTTGAGATCTGGTTAATGTGAATGATACAGGGGACTAGAGGAGGAGGGGAGAAGTGGTTTCCTTCTGGGGAGAGGTGAGCAGCCTTAAGGGAATCTTGGCAATCTCTCTGCTGGTGCTTCTGAGTTCTCTTATAATGCCAGTACACCCACTAACCACATTCTCATCAACTCAAGCTTACCATTAATTTTTTGTTAAACTACATGTTCTTGGGATCTGATTTTAGAAGATACAGAGTGCTTATGGGCATAACTACAGTGCAAAAAATTTTTGCTGTCAGCGAAATAGCAGAGAGAATGCTAAGTAGTCTCAAAAAATGAGGTGGGTGGTATCTCAACTGGGATATCCATAATCAAGGAAAACTTTTGACCTGACATGCCCTGTGCTGTAGATGTAGGCTATGATAATCCTATTTTGCCTGAAGTATTCTTACTGCTGCAATGCGCTCTATTGGAAGGGATAAGAACACTATTAGCATTGCCTTCACTGTAAAAGGGTCTGCAAATGGAAAACTGATGCATACATGAGATGGCAAACACTAGATACTGACTTCAATGGGATCAGGAAAGAAACTAGAAAATGCAGCATATATTTATACAAAAATTGAATTTTCACAGATGACCACAGGGAAAGTGGTCATTCCCTGTCATGACATTACAATGTCTTTTACCTTTACATTTTTATAAAACATGTGTGAAAGTATGTATCAGAAAGAAATTTCATGTGGGGAAAAAAAGGAAATATTAGAATTTATTTTGCTGTCCCTTCTGTGCTGCAATAGCCCTTGGCCCTGACATTCCCATTGATTAGGGCAGAGAAAAGAGGAATCCAGTCTGAGAGTTTGTGGTCTCACCTGCCTAAAATACTTCCCAGATTGTCCTCAGCATGAAAGACTGGAACAGGAAAGGATCATTCAATTGCTGCAAGAAACAAACTTGTAATTGTTAAACTCATTGTGCTTTGGTTTGCAGTGCAGTATTAAAGTGGAAACTGTTGTAAATATAAACATAAGGTTTCATACAAGCAAGGGATTTTCCTCGTAATTGGTGTAACATTAATGACAGTTGAGATGGATTGAAGAACAAACTATTGAGTGAGTTAGTATGGCATGAAAATCACAGGGGTTTTACTGGATTAGGGGAAGAGCAGAGGACTTCTTCTCTCCTCACATATGGAGTATCAAATTTGCCTGAGCACTGGTAATGTCCAGTGTGGGTTTACTGATGTACTGTCTGCTTTCTCTTCAGGTGTATTGAGCTGGTTTTAAACCACAACTTGAGACTGTGCCATTTTCTACAGTAGGTCTTCTCGCTGTCCAAGAACAGCATAACATTCTGTACATCCCTGCACTCATCTCTTCGATTCACTGGAGAGTGATAGATGTGCTCCTGGTGGACTGGCTGCTGGGGATATCCACTTCAGGGCTCTGTCACTGTGTAGGTGCAGACAAGGGGTGGGATATGATGATTTGACCCTCCAGAGGTGGGACAAAGATGGGACAGATCTCCACGTCTCTGGTAGACCTGGGGACCCTTCCCTGGGTCTTGTTGATAGCAGCAACCCAATAGCCAAGCCAGATGATGTCCCAGCTCTGTGTGTCAGGCCCTCTTCCCTGAAGCAGTTCTGGTTGCTTCCTGGCCTTCAAAAGCCAACCAGCTCTCACAGACTTCTGTAAAAGAGGACAAATCTTGGCCTTTGTTCAAAACTCAGCCTAACACAATAGCTGAATGTCTTTTAGAAGTCTTGAAACTGAGAGCAATATGCGTCAGCACTCCTCTTAGGACGTGTCTTGTAACAAACTCCTTTGTTCATTAAGTATAAGGACAGGAAAAGAAAACCAAAGTTTGATTTACTTATCAGTACACTAATACCTGTATTTTTTGGCTGATGGTACTGGCTGTATTTTGCACAGTGGCCAAGATAGAAACAAAATCAGCAGCACACCTGATTTCTGTGGATTCTTACTTGGATTTACAAAAGGCTGTGAAATCAAAAAAGCAAACCTAATGGCTAAAATCAGTCTTGCTTGAATGTTGCATTGACCTTACTGTTTCTGATAATATTGACACCATACAGCACAATTTTGGTCAGAATTTGGTAAAGATTGTACTGATCAGTCTTTTGTGTTCTACATATATGTCTTCATTGTTGGAATTGGAGGAACAGAGAACGTTGTCTTCACTTTAAATGAGTTTTTTAATAATTTGTCTCCAGAAAAAGTACTTTTTCTGTGAATTCAGACTTTTTACTTTACTGATTAAAAAAAATGCAATTTTCCCTTGCTGATACTGTCTGTTCAATATACTTTTACAGTGCTGCTGCCATCCTGTTCCGAGTACTCTGGGGAAATTGTGACACATTTGTTCAAAAGCGTGTGGGACTTGCAAATCTGTTTTCTGTTTCGTTATGTTTTGTTTGTGGGTTTCCCCTTTTTAAATTTATGCTGAAGGTGGATTGCAAACCAAACTCTCTACAAACCAGTTACAGAGCATGAAATTCTCCTTTCTAGTCAAAGCCCTCTCATTCAGTGTGAATCTGAGATTTTTTGTCAATTCTAATCCAGACATCTTTGAAGCAGGGGTCACAAATCTGCCTTGTGGTATTACTACCTCCTTCAGAATATTAAAGTATAGTTTTCAAGGTAGCCTAGATGTACATAATTTCTTATTTCTTACTGTCCCCTTGGCATTGCAGAACAGCCTTTTCTCTATATCTGCTTAAAAACCAAAGCATGTAATTTATTATTATGTTCTGTTCCAGTTTTACAGGCACATATCTAGGTTGTCTTCTAGTTTGGGTCCAAGTTGTTTGCTTCCTGGACTGTTTGCTTTTTGCTCTCCTCCCAGGGGCTCATAGCTGCATTTCCTACAGAAGCAGAAGACTGGAAAACCCTCTAATCCAGAAAAGCTGTCTTCCTTTCTCTTGTTGAAGTAGGCTTCAACACAATGAGCTTTTGGGCCACTTTCCAGCAACATGAAAAAAAATTCTACTTTCATATAGTCTCCTATTTACCCTCTGGCTACTTTCCTCCCCACTTCTCCCCTGAAAAACTGAGTTAAATTGTGTCCCAATACTTTTGAGTGAATTTCCAAGTCACAAAAGTATATATTCTTGCTGAAATAATCTATTTTTTAATTTTAAATCCTTGGCTTGGCATTGCCAGATTACCATATGGAACAAGTTCTAATAACCAGCCAAGATATAAATAAATTCAGTAAGAACATTAAGAGCGAAAAACAAAGAAATCCATAATCTTCCAAACAGCCTGTCAGGCACCACTTTCATTCCAATTGGGAAAAGAAAAGTAGCTAGGAAGAACAAATGTCTGCAATTAAAATGACAGCTTTCAAAATTATGTATGTGTGATGGACTCTAACAGAAGATGTTTCCCCTCCACATCTCTGAAATTGTATCCTGTGCTCTCTGACCTTGGGTGTCCCACTATTCCTAGAACTACCTGTACAAGAGTTTTAAGCAGGACTTCAAAAATTCACCCTACTTGTTGGATGGTGTTGCTTGTGTTTTTCTGTGCACTGGTTGTGATTCTTCATTTCATATATCAACGACAAATTGCAGTAGCTCCAGAAAGCTACATCATATCATACCTAAGCATGCATGCATATACTGACGAATTTTTCATGGATGTTCCAAGTTTTGGGAATGTGGGGTTTGTACAGTGATACACAGGTAGATATTTTTATCTACCTCTCTGGAGCCAAAGAGTGAGTGATACTATAGTACAGTGACTAGTTTGTGTTATCTGTGTATAATATGCAAGGATTTTGTTTAAAGATAGCAGAATTAGAGCTGGAAATCCATCTTCAATTTAAAACCAAGGCTCTTGCTACATCTTGACCCAATTCTAGCTCTGTTGTTTGAGGGTCTGCATGAGCTGGCTCTATCTATGCTGCAGCAGTAACAAGGTGAAAGGCTTTTCTTATGCTCCTTTGACTTGAAGGCAAGGATTCCTCTAAATCTTCAGAGAATCTGTATGTGTGAGTTTCATGGCAGTTACACCATCCTAAACTGGCTCTGAATAATCACTACTATGGGACAGTTAAAAACCTCTTTGTGATCAGTAGTGGTAGATAAGTTGCAGGGTCAGGTTTACATGCTCTCTAGTGAGGCTGCTGCCAGTGATTCTGTGGAAATGGTGAAGGCTGCCAAAAAATAATGCATGAATGAACAGTTCAGAGGCCCAGCAGTTCACAGCAAAGCATCGCTTTCTGTCCAGACGGTAGCAAGTTCAAAATAGCCGGTTCCCATTTCCCCACATCATGGCACAATGCCAGAGGTTTTCAAGACTTCGGTGCTTCCAACAGGGTTTTTGTTAGAGTAGGTGTTTGTAATTTTCATCATTTCTGGAAAAAGAAGTCTATTGCTGAGAAGAAATTTAGCTGAAAGCAGGGCCTTGTGCTTTTTCCCCCCACTAAGATAATACAAAGCAGCTGCTGCTGCATCTTCCTCTGAGTGGCCTCAGCACAACACCCTTGGAAATAAGAATGACTCATCTTGATGGGGGTCTTCCTGTTGGGATATTGGAAATAAACACAGTTACTGCAGGGGACTTAAAGTACAGTAATTTGGATGATGAAACTTGAGGCATTGCTGGGCGAGGAGAGGCTGTAATCAGAAAGCTGTCAGAAGCAGCAGAGAAGCCTTGGGGGAAAAGACGAGCAGAGTAATAAGATATGTCCAGAATTTTTTGTCGTTAACTTAAAATATTGTGGAAATAGAATATTGGCTCTCAGTTAAGTCACGCAGAGACTTGGAAAAGGGCTTTGAGAAACACACAGGCATTGTGCAGGATTGCTGCAACAGCTATGCCAAATGCTGCAGCTTAGTGAAGGTCTTTGACAACTCTCACAGCAGTGAGAACCCTGCATAGCTCACTCTACCTGGTGTGTACAACAGCCGTGTGCTCCAGGTGTGGTTGAGAGCAAAGTAAATGGCAGGACTGCTCTAAACAGTCAACCATGGCTTCTTGCAGTAGAACCTCATCTCTTCCCTTCCTTTGCCCTGTCCCTGTTGAGACAGAAGTGAATCCTTATGAATTTCCTTAGTCATTGATTCATTATTTAGGGGGTTTAATCAGTCCATTTAAAGCTGCTACTGAATATTCAGGATTATATGCATACATTTTGCCTTGCCTTTTTAGGGGGGTTTGGTATTTTTATGTTTGTTTACTTGTTTGTTTTTTTCTTACAGAGAGAGCTGTTGGTAGTTTGGGGAAGCTATGACTTTACAAAGAAGCATTTTTGATGGGTAGAGGAGTCTATTACATGAGGTCTCTTCTGCTCAGCTTGATGCCTTATTCTGATGGTTTGTCTTTCTTTCAATATTTGCAACAACCTCTGTTCTCCACTTGCCTGCCTGCCCCTATCCACAGACTCTGAGCTGCAGAACGATGCCTGATGAGGGACAGAGCATGTGTGACAGTACTCAGGGCTATAGACTATTCAGAATCACCAGAACAAGCTCTCAAACTTGATCTTGTGGAGAAAGTCTTTGCAGAAGATGCAAATATTCAACTTTTCTTTCTTTTTCTAGGATGGAAACACAGAATTTTTCCAAGGCGGGAACATAAAATCCTGAAATGTTTTCTGGACTTCTGTATGTTGAACCGAAAAAGAATTTACATGCTTGGAAAGTGTTTTCTGTGTACATCATAAGAGCACATTCCTAGACCAGACTAGACCTGTTGAATGAACGCAGTAGCTGGAAGATTGTTATGTAAAATCAAATCAGACTTTTCAAAACAATCTTGGTCTATGACAACTGGTCATAATGGTATGACCATCGTTCCATAATGATTGCTAGAAGCTTGTGGCACATGTATGCTGGGGAGAGTGTTGCTGTTTCTGAGCAGGATGCCTCTCTGCAGCTTGTTGTTCTGCCTCCTTGTCAGGCAGAACTTTGAGGAGTCAAGCAGTGTCAAGGGGAGAGAAAATATGGAAGTGAAGAGAAAATGCAAAAGCTTTGTAATCTATAAAACCATTGTACAAGTGTAGTGGGTTTCTGTGGCTGGGGAGGAGCTGAGGAGCTCCAGGCACAGGAGCTGTGGCCCTTGTGACCCATGATGCAGACCGTGGTGGAGCAGCTGTGCCCCTGCAGCCCGTGGAGGACCACTGAGGTGCAGAGACCGACCTGCAGCCCATGGAGGAGCCCGTGCTGGAGCAGGTGGATGCATGAAGGAGGCCGTGACCCCGTGGGAGGCCCAAGATGGAGCAGGTTCCTGCTGGAAACCTGCAGTCCATGGAGAGGGAAGCCTGCACTGGAGCAGGTTTTCCTTGGGTAGGACTTGTGGCCCCTGTGGGGGACCCACGCCAGTACAGCTCATTCATGAAGCACTGCACCCCATAGAGGAGTGACCCACGGGACAGCAGTTTGGGAAGAGCTGCTGCCCGAGGGATGGACTCACGCTGGAGAGGTCCATCAAGGACTGTCTCCTGTGGGAAGGACCCCACAGGAGCAGGGGAAGGACTCCTCTTCTGAGCAGTGGCAGAAACGACAACTGACCATAACTCCCATTCCTCATCCCCCTGCACTGCTGGGGGGGAGAACATGGAAGGAAGGAGGGGTGGGGGGAGGGTGGTTTTTTAAGATTATTTTACTTCTCACTCTTTTGCTCTTATCCTGTTAATGATAAATATAAGTGCTATCCCCACTGTGAGTCTTTTTTGCCCATGAAGGTAATCAGTAACTGACCTCTCCCAGCTCTTAACTCATGAATCCTTAGCTGTTTTTTTTCTCTCTCTCCGGTTGCAAAGGGGAGTGAGAGAGTGGCTTTAATGGGTACCTGGCATCTAACCAGGGTCAACCCACTGCAACAAGTTAGTGCTGATTCTGAAACAAACTTGTGCTGTAATGCTGGTTGTCTGTCAGGGGGCAAGAGAAGTGTTGTGATGCAGTAAGATGCTTAAAAATCAAACTGAATTTCCAGTGTGCTGTATACCAGGACACAAGTGATGCTTGTGCTGTTAATATATGCATGAAAAAATGAGTACTATTACTATAATTAGTAATTTTCATTATAATTAACGTAGCAAGAGCATGAGTCTGTAAAAAAAAGACGAAAAGGTGTTACTCAATGCTCATACTACAGCAAAGCTCAGGACATTAGAATTTACTTATCCACAGCAGAAATAACCATATCAACCAACAAGTGCATTTGTATGGTCAAAAAGTTAAATATTGCTCCCTGCTTGTATACTAATGACTGAATCACAGAATGACTGAGGAAACTCGGGTATCACTCATAAAAAGTGACAACTTGAAGAGTAAAAGATATGAGTGATGCTTCAAAGTCAAACAGTTTCTTTAGGTAAGATTTTATGTCCTTTCTAACTTGTGTAAATACATGAGGATATATGTCTCATTTCTAGATCTGTTTGGTTTGTGTCTTAAAATGAGGTTCTTACTCTTTAATCTGTAGATGATCGTGCATCATGCTATTATTAAATAAAAATGCACTCTATCACACAAGTCGAACGCTTATAATGTGGCACTGTTTCTGGAATCTTGTTTCTCAAATACTTCATAGTTGCTTCCATTTGAAGTCTACCTTACCATAATTTATATTTTAGGCATTCAGCATTATCTTGCAGTGTGGAATTCAAATTTACATTCATCATAAATTCTGAGGAGAAAACCTTTGTAATACTGCAATTTCATATCATGTCTGTATTGATTGTGGGGAGATGAATTTTTTTCGTGGAAAAATTTTAGAGAGCTTGTATAACACAAGTTTTCTTTTCTCTCTGGCACAATTAATTTTATGGTAAGATGTTAAAGATGCATTTCATTTAGTGTACTCAGAAATACTACACATTTCAGCTTTTGCATGCTAACCTTTTCCATTGCTGAAACTTAAAAAAGCTGCTGAGAAAGACCAAAAAACCAAAGCTTCTGATTAAATATACCCCAAAGTTAATGAAAATTTGGCCAATTATGTTCCATCCGAGTCCAAAGGCAAAACTAAAATATTGAGAATTTTTTGTATTTTCAGTCACCGTTTAAACAGTAGCATCTTCGGTTGTCTTTGTCAAAGAGAAAAAAAGAGAAATATGTTGTAGTACAGGATAAAATATTACTTCTTTCAAATGTACATGCTTTGTAGGACATTAAGAGAAAACTTTGCACATGGAAAGTGAATGGATTGGAATAACCAAAAGGAGGACAACAGCAACATTGTATCTGTGAGTCCCTTTTGACTCATTCATTTAGCACAACTTGTAAGATCAGCAGCACATTGAGTAATTGATATTGGCAAATGAATGGCATTTCTGTGCCTACATCTTCTTGATTTTCTCAAACTATTGCATCATGGGAGGGCTAGAGAACAGCACAGGAAAGGGATTAAAATAACCAGGTTTTTATGTAGCATACTATTTTTTGCTATCTAAAAGGAAGAAAAAATAAAAATGAGAACTTAATTTTTTTTTTTTTTAATTGAAGTAACCTGGAGCACAGGACCTAATCTGAAAACTCTTGAACTAAATCTTGAAATACCTTGTTTCCAGGCACCATGGGCTCTACCTGCCCAATCACTTTGTTCTCACAATATAAATCAGTGAAATGAAGAAGGCGCATGGACCCCTTGGGATCTCAGGTTGTGAGCACTATTTGCACACTGTGCCCTTCTCATCAGTATTGAAACTAGGGAGGTTGTAAGCAGAAAGAAGTATTTTGTTAGCCAGATTTGCATGATTTTAAGTTTGGGGTTTTTTTCCCCCAAATACTAATGAAAATGTGCACTCATTATTAATGTCTACAGAGAAATGAAGATCAACTGCAGTAAGAGCTATTGAGTTCACACAGTATCTAGTACATAGTTCCTAAGGAACATGTTGCACATAACTGTTATTGCTTGCCAAAATCAAATGAGAAACAGAAAAGTCCCCAAAATAACCAAGGTGAAATTGGTGCAGTACCTCTACATACATTAGTGTCACAATGCAAACACTGGAGTGTTAATTCACCTTTTTCCACACCTATCTGAGTTTATACAGATAGAAGGGAAGAAACTACTAAAATATTGAAACAACAAAAGGCTGCTAGTTTTAAAAAAGATGGAAATTTATTTGCAAAAATGTAACTTTCCATTAAAGATTCTTTAAATGAAACAAAGTCATCTTAATACATGCAAGTTTGAAGTGACGCAGGACTAATAGTCTCATACAGTACTTGGAAAGGTTCATTTTGAGTGAAAAAAATTGCCCAAACTCTTCAATTTTTCCTCAAACTCACAGTGTTTTCATACCAAATGTGATGGAAAGAGGCAGAAGAAAAAGACAAAAACAGGACTTCTGAGAATTTCTGACATGTTTTTTCAAGAGTCTGTCCTTTCTTCTCAGAATAGGTGGGATTCAATTTGGCAAACTTTACTACAGCCTGGAGGTGCCTATCTCTGAGCTATTCTAGGTTCCTTGTGTGATCCATGGAGAGAAGTAGGCTCTTTTAAGGGGTGACTCATGTAATCTATTTCAAACACCTACTCTCAGAGAAGATGTCCATATAAGAGCCAAGGGTGTCTGGCTCAGATGTGTATGTCTACACTTGGCCAGATGAACCTTACCCAGTATGTCTGTGCTGTAGACTGCCAAGAAACATGATAAATTTAGCTATATAGAGCTCAGTGCTGTCACAGTGAGGTTTTTAAAAGCTAGCTCAGGTATTTCTGACTCCACAATGCAGTCTTCCATACAACATTGTTCACCTAAGATACCAGGGTATCTCATGGTACTTATAGCTCAGATGTTTCAGGCTCTTGTTTTCCACAGCTGCCACCTTTCACTGGTGGCACACATAGCCAGGGAACTCTGGAAACCACCCCATGTGCAGTGTGGGACTAAGGAAACCAGGGTTTGGTGAAGAAATATCCTGTAGGAGTTAAAGTATTATTTGACTTCTGTACTGGTGAAACTACTGCTGAGGTCTGAGTCCAGTTGTGGTGCTGATGTTTTAAACACCTCTGAAATCCTTCCAGCACAGTCAGAGGTCTGGACATGCTGCCTGTCAGGAGAAGTGAAGAAGCTCAGTCTTTTTATTCTGACAAAGAAAAGGTTAGCACGTTATTTTATCGTGGTTTCAGAGTTGCTACACAGCGACATTTTTTGATACAGGATGACAGTTTAATCTAGTGAATGAAAGCAGGATGCTACTCAATCTCTAAAACCAGATTATTTCAGGTTACAAAAAAGAGCACTTTTTACAGCAAGGCTAAATAACTACTGGAATAACTTTATCTGGAGTTTTATAGATTATTCTTTTCCTTGAAAATCCTTTTTAATCTAGATATGATACAGCACAATGAGCTCTTACTGCTTTAATGAAGGAATTAAACAGTGAAATGTTGTGGCCTGTGAAGTGAGACTCTGAAGATATCCCTTTTGGCCTAAAAAACTGTTTAATGGACCCAGTGCAGCACTGGATCTGCACGTCTCACAGTCCTGGGAAATCTGCATTTCAAAAAGGGCTATGCAGCCTTTCGCATTTCCAATACAATCACTGTCAATCACCTGGCCCTATCTTCCTGACATTATGTTCCTTTAATAAGGTTTTTGATCCGAAAATGTGCTTGGTAAACTAGCTTTCTGTGAGCTGACTCGTTTTATAGAAACATAGATAAGGGAGACGTAGAAGCCGAGGGTGCTGGAGCTGAAGGTCATGACTGTAAGGTATGTCACAGGGCTTAAGTTTGAGGTATTTTGGTTTTACTACCAAGTCTCTGCTGGATTTTCTTTTTCACCATTATATACCAGAACACCTTTAGTAAGTCAAATATAAATCTCCTGTTTAATTTTGACAGAAGAAAATGAATGCTTCTCTTCAACACCAGGCAACAAATACAGGTCCCTGTGTTAGGAATCTGGTCCATCTTTGCTTCTCAGAGTGGAAGAAATTTGAATTTGTGCTTTGCACCTCTCTCTGGAGGATGCTCTGTTGATAGCTAAAATTATAGGATATGAGTCTTTGCCAAAACTATGTTATTAAATGTACATCTCTCCCTCACCCTACCCCCCTGCTTCGATCTCTTTCTTGCTCAGACTTTATTGAGGCTGAATAAGCTTGGCCACATCTATATTTCTCATCCCATCGGTAAAATATGTTTCTTCTTTGAATAACTTTGGCTTAGGCAGAACTAGAGCATTCCTGTTAAAGCATAGAACTGCAATTCTATACTGTCTGCTTTGTTTTGTAAGTGTTCCCGTTTGGGGTATATTGCCTTCTCTTCCCTGTTCAAAACATGCAGGGCACACATCTGAGATGAGCTGTGAAGGATTCCTATACTGTGTTCCCCTACCTTTACCAAGAGGCTAAAAAATGGAATGCGTCTTGGAAGATGCATTGCAGTAAGAGTGCACAACCCCTTGAGAAACATGGAAGCACTGATTGTATCAACAAGTTTCTAAAATGGAAATTTATTGTTGAGTGGAAACATATTTTGTTTTTTGCACAATTGGATTTTCTACTCTGTAATTAAATAAAAGCAGCTTCACAGAAAGCTGCAGCACCTTAAAGAAATGATGCATTTTATAGAAGAAAAAACCTGTAGTAGTTAAGATTTAATTTTTTTTTCACTGATCCCAACTACTTTTCTTTTACAGAATGGCAATATCAGTCATCCAACACCGTAGCAGCTCTGATCTGCACAATTGAAAGGTTTTGAAAAACATCTCATCTAGAAATCAGACCTTTTGCATAAAGGCTTTCAGATGACACTGCATCTTGCGGCTGCATCTTCAGCGAGGATTGCTTCTGCATGAGAGTGAAGATACTGCTCTTCCTCTTCCCTTCCAGGCCCACTCTCTGTGTGTTCTCACCTGTCTTGGTCTAGTCCAGTCTGTCACATTTCCTGGCTGATTCAGGGCAGGGCAACGTTTCAGTTCACTTCCTGACTGCCTCTACTCAGGAGTGAGGAGGTGGAGAAATTCTTAACTAAGGTCCTTTTCTTATATTTCTGTTCCTAGGGGTCCTCTTTTACATTTCCAGAATGCCTTTTGATCTGCCTCTGCCAGCCAAAGCATTTGTGACTTGTGATGACCCCTCACAATGTTCATACTCCTTGCTGTCAGCTTTGAAAAAGACAGTGATGCTGATAAATGCTATCTGCTGTGATGTTGCTGGGGTATGAATAACGCCAGAGCTTAGGCTTTGGAGTGGGTTTCTAGTAGAGAAGGGCTTACATATGTACATTTCATGAGTGTAATACTGACAAATCATATAAAATAACAATGTACAATTAAGAATAAAATTAGGAGATGTCATGTGTTCCTTTTATAATAATAAATAGAAATTTCATAGGGGAAACGAATGAAATAAGAAGGATAGAATTAAATTGTCCAATGTGGTAAGAAAGCAGTGAAACTTCCCAGAGTCTATAAACTCTTGAATTAAACATATACTGTACATTTTACACTGTACTAAAAAAAGTGTAATGGCTGGAGAGTGATGCAAATTGCACTATTAATGCCATCTTTGCATTTAGGTTTGTAACTACTTATTGTTCTATCAAAACATAGCTGCATTTTCACTCCTGCTTGCTTTATCAAACCAGTTTGAATTTAGGAGAGGAACTTAGCTTGTCTGTTTAGCTTGCATATTATTAGGAAACTTTGCTAGTAACATGGGAGTCATCTACACTAAGTTTGATGTCTGAGCCTAAGTCTATTGCCCTCCATTTATAGGCAATGAAGTGAACAGACAACTCTAGAAGGTGATGCTCTCATGATAAGTTAGCTCAGATAAAGGAGATTAATTGCTCTTTTCAGGTGCTTTTTTTCAATTATCAGCTGCAAAAAAAGGAATAGCCTAGGCTTAAGTCTTTCTTTGTTTCTTTATTTATCTTTGTTAGGCACCTCAAGGAAAGAAGATAAACCCATGTTTTGTCATGGATCAATGGAACAGCTTTTGGGTCATGTTAATTTTTATAAGATAAAGTTAATTTGTGTCATTGCAGCTATTTGTAGCAATATGCTTGTTTTGCAAAAGAAGTTCAGGGAAGGGAAAGAAAAGGAGAAAACCTTGAAGTGACCTGATATAGTTTCCTGGTTTTTTTGGATATCACTCACAGTAACAGCCCTGTAAATACCGAAGAGGGTCCAGGGGTCATCAAGATGCTCAGGGGCTGAAAGCTCCTGAACTACAGTGAGAGGCTGAGGGAATCAGTGAAGAAATTAAAGGACAGTATAGCATAGAGTAGTATATAACTAATTAAAGAGCAGGGATAGAGATGACAGAGCCAAAGTCTTCTCGGCATAGTCAAAAAATATATCGGGAATAAATGGCCGCACTGAAGGCTGGAGAGCTCAGAGTAGATGCGAGGAGAAGCCATGTCTCTGGGTGGGAGGTGCCCTCTTTACCTGTTGGAATGTTCAGGACTGAGCTAGACAAAGCCATGGCAGAGCTGATCTGGGGCTGGCAGCGCTCGTGCTTTGGGCGGGAGGCTGCTCTGGGTGAGCACCGGAGGTGTCTCCCAACCACTGTCCTTAAGACTTTCTTCTCTTTACTCTAAGGAAACCAATCTCTTCCTGTGCAGTTACACCCTCAGAATCTGGAGCCTGATCCTGGTCTCCTCTTCCCAACCCTGCTGGGCTTCTCACCCCGTGAACTCCTGAGGCATCTGTGCAATATGGGGGTATGCTCCTGCTGTTCCTGGCGCATGGACCATTTGCAAAATGCTCCTAATTTCACTGAATTGTTCCACTTAGGACACTGCTCTGTGACAGTGTGTTTGATCAATACCAATGAGGCACCTGAAATTAGATTTTTTCATATGTAAGGTGGGTATGCTTTAATGATCAGCCTATTGTCTTTTCTGAGGAAAAGTCAGAAATAAAAATATCTTCTCAGGGTCCCAGTTTTCCCTAACTGGGAAGTGGGTTTGTAGGATGGAGACAGCTAATGTTTTCTGATCTCTAAATGTAAACTGTGATTTCAGAATCTTAATTTCCTGTTGGGATGCTGGAACTAGACAGTACGCCTTTTACAAAATAAGCTGCTTTGCAAGTCAGGTCATTTTGAAACAGTAACTACTTATAAACATGGAGAATCATGGGGAAAAATTAGGGAAAATAGAGATACATGGAACTGGAAAGTATTAGTTTAGCCTGGCTCTTCAGCATGAAAGAGCATCTTAAAATCTTCCATAGCTTGGTCATCTTGATACCGAGTCATCTTGATATTTTCTTCTGTCTCATTAATCCTCACCTATTTTAGATGTTATAAGCAAATGCACTTCTTTTGAATGTTATCACTTTAATCCCTCTTCACCTTGAGTTCACTACAGGAAATTATATTTTTTCCTGTTGAAAAGATTGCAGAATAAGCACAGCTTTTTGCTAGTAGAATGAATTTATTTGTTTATTTTGTTATATTAGTGCTATGGTCTCTCTTGGTTTCCAGGCTAAGCATAGTACAATGTATATTTTTAAATACCAATGCTTGAAGAATTGGAGAACTGAAAGAACTCTTGCATCTTTTTCTTCAATGATCCATCAACCTTGTAGACTGTTCTGGGTCTTTGCCTTCAGAGACGTTATTTTATATTTGGTTGATTTTAAACTGCATTTTTATTTTATTGATCTATCAGTGACTATACAACTTGCAGACCCCTATCATTGTGCTGCGATACTGAACATTATGCTTTGTTTCCAGCAAATAAAGCCAGTAAAAATTTATGTACCTAAAAGGCAAATGGGAATCTTGCATTGTCTGTGTGCACTTAAAACACAAAAACAGTGAAAGTTTTCCTATTCGGTTCCTTTTCCTGAGCTTCATTAGTGCGGTCTCCTGGTAATCTGTCTCTGTCACACATAGTTTCTTATTTCACTTTGTAATTATCCCTCTTGTATCAGAAAGAGACAAAAAGAAGCAAAGGTGGGACTTTTTTACCTTTTGAAATGCCTGGCAGGTTGTATTGGAGGATGATAAAGGAATCATATGATACCAGGCTGGAGGAGTGGTTGATAGGTTGAAGGACAGGCTGCTGTTCAGAGGCACCCTGGCACGCTGGCCAAAATGGCAAAGTCCAGCACCAGGGGCAGGATAACCCCAAATGTCAGTATAGGCTGGGGCAGCTTTCCAGAAGAGGTATGTGGGTCCTCTTGGACAGCACAGCAGCGTCCGTGGTGGCCATGGAAGGAACCACAAAGCTGTTAAACAAGGGTCATGAGGCTTCATTTGGAGTCCTATACCTGTGGGTGCTCAAAACCAACTGGAAGTATGTCCCAGAGAGCTGTATAAACTCTGTGCTGTAATGCAGCACCGTGGATGTGAGTGATAGCTTCTGTGTGTGCAGAATGGCACCTGTTGGGATGCTCATAAACCACAGGAATCCTCAGTGGTCATTATAGGAGAGTAACAGAGCAGGCAAGACAGCAAGCTATAAAAGTTGAGTAAAGAGGGTAAGTTCTAGTTGTTTTGGTGCCTAAAGCAGACTTTTGTGAACAGCCTGACTCCTACAGCTCACAGATGCAAGGGGTGATGTAGTCAGGAGACTTCTTTTAAAAGGTAAAAGAATATTGCTATCAGGCTGTTGAAAGATCTGAGATTCAGATTGGGCTGATTTCCCCCAGAGGTCTTGATTTTTCTCCATAAACTACAGATGGTGTGTAGGACAACAGTTTCTAAATGGGATGTCACATCTATGTTTAAAAAGTTAGGCAAGATGAATCTGGGTCAGTTCTGGGCTGAGTTTTGTCAGTAATATTGCAATCAAGATTAAAGCTCCAGAGAGTTTACATTCACTTTTCACTCTTTTCTCAGCTGTACCCTTTTGGCACAGTCTGACTCACCACTACATTTTTAAATGTCAGC
This sequence comes from Corapipo altera, assembly GCF_003945725.1. Lineage (NCBI taxonomy): Eukaryota > Metazoa > Chordata > Aves > Passeriformes > Pipridae > Corapipo > Corapipo altera. The sequence goes on from NW_020884872.1 coordinate 13,495,233, forward strand.
TCTCAACTTGTTAAATCACATCTCTAACTCTTAAGTGAGGAAACTAATTTATTTTAAATAATTAAGCTTCAAATTTAGCCTTTTCTTCCTCCAAAAACAGGAATGGAGCAGACCAAGAAAGACTAGGTTGTACCAGTTGATTATGGCAAATGCATAGTCCATATGTGCTGAAGAGGACATCAGTAGCAGTAGTAAAGATTGTTCATCAAACATGCAAGATGAGACCAGATTTGCATTGAAAATTAGCTGAAGATGTGGGGACAGCCACCTCAGCTGTGAGCTACACCAGAGGTTTGAGATCGCTGCTTCAGGAGCCATATCCTCACCTGTCTGGTGTGGGTATGACTGAGCCGCAGTGAGGTCTTGTCTTGCTTGTCAGTGCTGATTTTGACTTTGTTATGGAGTCATCTGTCCTGTCCCCCATGATGCAAACAGTCGGGTAGTGCCAACACCATGAGTGGTGAAAGGTTATCTTCCTGAAGGGCTCAAACCAGCCAACATAGAGCTGCTGCTCTGCCAGGAGATCATGGAAGATTTAGTGCCTCTTCCAAGTGCACTTGCACAGCGGCTGAGCTGCCTGCTGTCCTGGACATTGTCTGGGAGGGTGTTTGACTCAACAGATCTTACATTTCCTCAGCATTAAGGGGCCATGTTTTTGGTGCACTAGGAGCTGTAATCACCACTGCAAGCTGGAGTTTGGCTGTAGGCAGAGCTAAACAAAGGCAGACCAGCACTCCAGGTGTGTCCTGACTGGGCTGTCCTTTCTTCTCCTGGTTCTCTTGTAATGTCAACAGGGTCCAGATTTAAAAGAAATAGAGCAACACCCCAGGGTGCTTGTTTTTAGCTGTACCTTGGGCTGGCATTGACTGGGCTGAAAGTTCTCATGATCTTCACTGAAGTCTTTTAGAATGATTTGACTTTGTGCTTTTCTACCCCCTGCAGTTCTGATGTCTGATGTGTTGTCAGTGTCTACAAATCCCTAGCTTTCATTAGAAAATACTTAACTAGTACCAAACTGTGATGAAACTCTTGAAACTGTGACCCAGCTACATGTGTTGTCTGCCAAACTAGAAGATGATGACAGATCATTCATAAAATGTATTCTGTTTCTCTCAATATTTAAAAATAAAATGCAGATTATTCTGCATTGAGCATCTGATACAAGAAACAATTTAAGTGCTGAAACATGTGTTGTTATTCTCAAAGCAACAAGTCTGTCCGGATCATCTGCCATAAAGTATAAAGGACTGTACCAAGCATATGAAGCGAGGGAAGGCTAGGGTTTTCTAGCTCTGTTCTACAGGTCAGAACCAATCCAATAGGAAAACATGGCACAGTGTCTCTGTGACTCCCTGCTTCTCCGTGCTGAGGACTGTGGCACAACCAGTAGAAGCAGAGTCATCAGGGTTGGTGGTATCTATAACACCTGTGTGCACTAGAAAGACTTGGAACAGAGCACCCTCCATGGAATGGGGATCTTCAGGGAGCGCAGCCTAGTGAGAGCTAAGAGTTTCATGTGTTGTCCTCGGGGCATACTGGCAAGAATGTTTTATGAACAGATAAGGATGGAAAGCATAGCTGTCCTGATGTGGAGTGGCTTTTCTCCCTCATTTCCCACAATATGTTTTTACTGGAAGGTTATCCCCCAATGAAAAGGGACAGGGAATGTTGGGGGCTGCCTAGGATGGAGAGACCCTCCGGTCCCACCAATGCATTGGGATTAGTGTTGTCTAGCCAGCATTCTGATCTGGGACATGGCACATACAGAGAATTTGGGTGAGATCTAAGTGAGGGTGCAATAGGTGCTTTGTAGTTGGCCACACAGTGGCCTGTCCTGACTCATTGGATGAAGTTGTGCATTGTGAACTTGGATAAGGTGCTCCTGCCTGCAACCCTTTGTAGGGAAGCCTTTGGGTCATGCACTCCTGGTCAAGGAGCAGCATCGACTGATATAGGGCTTGGTGTGGTGCAGTGGTGGGTTTCAGTAGCTTTTGCAAGACCACGTTAAGAGAAGAGTTTTCCACATCATGCAGGACTACAGCCTGGAGAACAGAAAAGACCCGTCAAACTCCATTTTTTATTACATATTCATAACTTGTTAGAGCAGGTCCCACTCTGTCACAGAAATGACCTTTGTGTGTTATACATCTATTGTTCTTTGCTGCACAAAGTCAGTACTGCCAGCTGCTATAGTCCCTAATGGAGCTGTAGCTGTAGGAGGTTTTGTTTCAGCCCCAAAAGTAAAGAAAGACCTGATTGTTAAGCATAAAAGGAAGTCTGTTTATTGCTGCCCTTTTTATGTAGTCTGAGTAGCCACAGAAAGGCACTGTAGGATGTGTTCTGCCAGGAGGGGTTGTCACAAAGAAGTGGAAGATGGTTGAACACATTTCTGTTTATTGAGGAAAGCCTTGTGCAAATATCTCCCACATTTTAGCAAAATTTACAGCCTCTAAAATTGCTAGCTTTCTGGAGCCTCAGAGGCTTACAGTGCTAAAGTCATTGGAACAACTGCTAATGAGTTAATTACAGTGGATTCATTAGTTAAAATTGCAGCCAGAAACTTGAATGTTGGAGATAATTCTGCTGGCAAGTGACTTACACTGCTGGGCAGATCTTTGCCTGATTTATGACACAGAGTTCTTGCCTGATTTTCCTGGGAATTCAGTTCCGTTTCTGTCTTATTTATAAAGATTATCTTTTGGTTCTGAAGAGACTTCATATGCACTGTTCATGTTGCTCTGCTTCTTTTAAATCTGGACCCTGCTGACAATAAGAGAGAACTGGGGGGAAGAAAGGACAGCTCTCTTATGCAGGCTGGGAGGAACAGGACAGCCCAGTCAGGACACACCTGGAGTGCTGGTCTGCCTTTGTTTAGCTCTGCCTACAGCCAAACTCCAGCTTGCAGTAGTGATTACAGCTCCTAGTGCACCAAAGCCATGGTTCCTCCATGCTAAGGAGGTGTAAGATCTGTTGGGCCAAACACCCTTTCAGCTGTCCATCACCCAATAAATCTGAGGCACTGGGAGGCTTCCAAAGAAAAGTGAAGCTAGTTCATAGCCTCTGAGGGTCATTTTGTGCAAAACAACGAGGATTTTGTCAACAGAACAAAAATTTGTTGTGTAAATCAATAGTTGAACTCCTTTTTTGTGGTTTTTTTTTTTTGTGGGCACCTATTTGATACTTAAAATGGATATTTAGAAATGTTTTTCTTGGCTTTTTTATAGTTACTGAGATTGTCCATAAAATGTAAGTGTTTACTCAGTTTCCTTTCTTATAAATAGCAGATATATCAAACCTCCTAAAACCACCAAAAGCAATTCAGAGACCAGGTTTCAACCTTACCTCAGATGTTTTTCCCCAGCAGAAATTGCAGCTGTGGGTGTTGAGCCCTTTGGAGATACTCTCAGGTTTCTCAGACTCCTCTAGTAAAGCCTCTAGCTCTTTTGCCAGGTTTTGTTTAAATACTTATAGTTAACTTTTTGATTAAGCTCAATGAATATCTTCCTTCCACCTTGGCTCAGCAAGAATAGCATCTCAGTTTCTCTCCTGTCCAGATAGGTGGACCTTTGACCTGAGGGTTTAATCATTATTCAGGGTCTTACAGCTGTTTCATTAGGAAAAGGGATTGATACGGAGTCTGCATTTTCTCCACTATGAATCTGTTATTTCAAACACCTACAAAATCCCATTTCTCTGAACAGAGTAGGAGTCTAGTTTTGGTCCTAGTTCCACACCTCTTTCCAGCCTGCACTAAATGTGTAAAAGTTTCTCTCATATTATGCTTGAGATAACACTAATTAAGTTTTTGTCAGATCCATTTTTATGGGCTTTCCTCGCTTCTCTCCCATGTGTGTGTGCACAGGGCACGTCTGCAGCCAGCACCACTGAGTTGCTTGTAGCATTCAATCCCTGAGCAAACCTGCCTGTCTCATCTTGCTTCCGAAAGCTTCAGTTAGTTGTCTCAGAGTAAGTCTGACATTCATGTGCTGAGCTGTTAAAATTCATCTTGCCTTTGACACTTAGCTGCTGCTTAAAGAAATACCTCAGGTAGTGGTGAATCAGGAAGAAGTAAATGTTTACAGAAGACTTTGAATTGTCCCAGTCTCAAAGAATCACGTCTTCCTTGTGTGTTTAGTAATGCTGCTTCTACAATAGCCCTTTTATTCTGATTTCTGTAGCAGGCTTCAGAAAGCCATGTGATACTTCTTTGAAGTGCTTGAAGTGTTTTGATCCCAAAGCTAAACTAAAAAGACTTGTAAAGATAAACTAAATAGACTTAAGAAATTGTTTTATAAATCGATTGTCTCTTAAACATGCAAAAAAAAAAGTTAATAAACATTTAACAGCTATAGTCTCTGCACAGTGAGAAGGGCTAGAGAATGGCTCCCACACATGGCTTCCATCTGAATAGTTTGCTTTTGTAAAAGTTTGCTAGTGTTATCTGAAAATGACAAAATATTAGGTAGATTAGGTACAGGAATAAAGAAATCTCTCAGCATAATGTTTCAGAATATTTGAAAAAGTTCTCCTCCCCCAGCCAGCTTTCTGATGCTACTTTCACACTCCTAGAGGGATAGGTGAGTAGTTTCCAACTTCTACAAATGCTGGACATTAAGGAGCAAAAACTTCCTCCCTCTCCTACACACTGTGTTTTTGTACATGAATATTGTTGTGGTGAGTAGTGACCAAAAGTGATGAAATAAACCTCATCCTGAACTTAAGAAAGCCTTATGCAGCCTAGTAGAAAGTTTCTCCTTCAGTCTGGGTTTTCATGTATTGATTCCCATTTATGAACAGTTTTTCCTACTAAATGCCTTCCTGAACTTAATCAGGTTTTAACCAAGGAATGAGAATTAAAAATGTTTTTATAAATACATTCTCAACAAAAGGAGGGCTAAGGAGAATCTCCATCCTTTACTGGATAGTGACAAAGGATGAGGAAAAAGCTAGGATACTTAGTGCCTTCTTTACCTCAGTATTTGTCAGTAAGACCAGTTGCTCTCCAGGCGCCCAGTACTCTGAGCTGGAAGACAGGGACCTCCTACACAACTTAGACTCACACAAGTCTGTGGGATTGAATGTGAATGGGTCCCAAGGGTACTGAGGGACTTGGTGGAAGTGCTCATCAAGCCACTTTCCATCATTTACCAGTAGTCCTGGCAAACTGGAGAGATCCCAGTTGACTGGATGTCAGCAAATGTGACCCCCATCTACAGGTAGAGTTGCGAGGAGAATTTGGGGAACTATGAGCCTGTCATCCTGAGCTCTGTGCAGAGAAGATCATGGAGCAGCTCATCTTAAGTGCTATCACATGGCACATACAGGACAACTGGAGGATCAGGCCCAGTCAGTATGGGTTTAGGAAAGGCAGGTCCTACTTGACCAACCTGATCTTCTCCTATGACAGGGTGACCCTCTTAGTGGATGAGGGAAAGGCTGTGGGTATTGTCTGCATGGAGTTTAATACCTTTCTCACAGCATTCTCCTGGAGAAACTGGCTGTTCATGGCTTGGATGAGTCTACTCTGGCTAAAAAACTGGCTGAATGGCTGGGCCCAGAGAGTGATGGAGAATGGAGCTTTGGAGTTCTGGGTCCAGTGCTGGGCTCCCCAGCACAAGAGAGACATGAATGGACTAGAGTAAGTCCAGTGAAAGGTTGCAAGAACATTAAGGGACTGGAGCCTTTGTTATATGAGGAGAGATGGAGAAAGTTGGGACTGTGCGACCTGAGGAAGAAAAGAGTCAGGGGATCTTATTTATTTGTGTTTATTTGCATAAATACCTGACTGGGTTGAGATGGACCAGAGCAGAGATGACAGAGCCAGACTCTAGCGTCAGTGACAGGACAAGAGGTAATGGGCACAGTTTGAAATATAGGAAGTTCCACTTAAACGTTTACTCAAAGGCTGATCAAGTTGCCCAGAGGGGTTGTGAAATCTCCCTCCTTGGACCAGATGTTCTCCTGTGCTACCTTCCTGCCTCAGCTGGTATAGGAAGCTCTGTTCTGTTTTTTTTTCTTTTGCAAAAATGATACTGCAACCCAAGTGTATATACCCATGAGGGTTTACCTGTAGTTGATGTTTGTGACATTTTGTAGTTCAGTCCAGCAGCTGCAATACCCACACTCATGTTGAACTGACAAGATTGAAAGGTATCTGCTTACTGAAAAGGTCATTTTTGGTATCTTTTCACTTATGCCATAAAAATAAATCCAATCTCTAACTAGGATGTCTTAGCTTCAGCTTTGTGTATGTCTTTGGGTTTTTTTCCCCCCTTTTCTTGTCTGTGTGTTTTTCTGTCAAAAGCCAGTTCATGAACTCCAGAGAAATGTACACCACTGGCTTGGCTGAACTGTTCTAATTTCTCATTTTGGAAAAACAGTGGGGCTGTCTGCCACTGTCCCATTAACAATGTATTACACTGTCCTGACAATTACGAAACAAAATCCATTTTCACACTTGCTAATAATTCTTCCACAGCCACTGCTGCTATGTGCTTGATAAACCCCAATAAATTAGCAGGTTGGCAACTGCTGTGGCACCTACATGCAGTTGATCAGTAGTGCTGTTATACAATGCTTTGGTGGAAGCAGCAAGGACACTCCCTTGTTGTTTATCACAGGAACCACAATCCCCATCGTTTTGTTACCATAGCTGTGGCTGCCCTTCTGCAGTCAGTCATGCGCTGTTCATCATCAGCTCCACCCCAGAGTTGCACTCACTAGTTCAACTGCTGATTGAACTCCACTGTTATCACAAATTTTTTTTTTGTGATAATATTATGAGGCAGCATCTATAGCAGGGGCTATAAAAGTGTTAAGATGGGAAAAAGAAAGCTGATTTATTGATTGAGCTTGGGACTGTACAACAGGACTACACAACAAGCCTGTGCTTGTCCAGCTTGGATTCATACTAGGGCTGGCATCTCCCTGTGTCAGGCTTGTAATGTAAGCTCAAGCACTGGGACTTGTTCCCAATCTCTGTTCTTCCCTTCCTATAAAAAGAAAGATGAAAGTGTGCAGCCCAAGGTGTCACAGTCTTCTCCAGGGCATGTTGCACACCTTCCAGCCAATGCATAGGTGATACCTGGTTGGTGACCTCATGCACCTGACACCTGCAACTGAGGCCACCAAGTGGCAGCTGCCTGTCATGGACTGTACAGCTTTCTTTGCAAGGTGGAGCTCTGTACTTTGCACCCTAGAACAGGGACAGGGCTTAGCATCTGCAGTTGGGTCCACTTGTCTTGGCATAACAAAAGTTCGAAGTGTGCAGCTTTTAGTCCTAACATAATGTTCAAGCATTTCAAGCCTGCCCCCGGGAAAGGCTGTGTGCCTACCTCTCCCTGCTCAACCTCCAGGACACAGCACTTATGGAAGTTGGACTGTATGGAAGCAGTTGGCCTTCCACTTCCAGCAACCTATTTTTGCAGATTGTTCAGTAAATAATCACTGTGAGCGTAAAAGGCTACCACAATGCTATATGAGAAGATTTCCAAAGGTGAAAATGCTGCCGATGGAAATAAAGTGAACTTCAGCTATGTAGAACTGAATCTGCAACAGGGGATTTTTCTTTCAGAGAATTATTTTTTTCCTTCAGTCTGGTAGTCTGAAATGTTACAAGTTTCATTTCAGGGAAACACTCATTTAGCAGTCATAGCTGGATATCTATTAGGTGGTTGGTGAAACAAAGTTTATTAACTGATCCATATCCAGAAATGTTATTAAAATCCAAGAATTTGATGTAATATTGTATTGCTCAGATACCAGATATTACCAGGCCCAAACATTTTAATACAGGACAGATTTCCAAAAATCATGGTTATTCTTAGAGTGGAAATTGCCATAAGAATGTTCAGCAGGTGCTATGAAAATAATGTGAACATAGCTATGAAAATAATGTGAACATAGCTATGAAAATAATGTGATTTTTGGTTAGGAAAAAAAATTGATCCAACCTCTGTCATCTCAGGAATTAGATGTTTCCCAAAACTTTTTTTTTTCACTATTTTCAATCTTCTTATGTTCACTTCCAATTATATAAAGAATTATTAGCTTGAGGATATAAGAAGAAACTGGTAATATCACCTGTGCTGCTGCTGTAAATTGAACGTTCAAGAGCAACAGCCAATAACCCACTGAAGAGGAGAAGGACAAGGAAATTTGATGGAATATGGCTTTGCACTTTTTGTGACCACCAGCTCCTGTACAAAGCTGAGTACTGAATATTAGTCAACTGTCCTTTGTGAAAGTTACTTAAAAGAAATTGCAGGAAGTACAGAATCAAGCATCAACATTTACAATTTTAAAAACTGCTAGTAAAGGGAATAATAATATATCTCTCTGCTGGATCAGAGCCTGGACTTGCAAATGGGTCCATTCAGCTCTTTGCATGAATCCAGCAATGGATCCGGGTTCAAGGATTTCTTATGAAGCCTCCATTAGACCTAAGAAGGGCTTTGAAAATTTATTTTTAGACAGTAAAGGACAGTAGGGATCAGCAGAATGATGGAGTCTGACCTCCTGCATAATCCTGCACCTCCTCCACAGCAGGACATGAGCTGCTTTTTGTAATGAGATGAAGTGAAGCCAAAATTTGGAGCACTGGTTGCTGCGTCTGTTTGAGTTGCTGTGTTGTGCATATGCCTCCCTGGATTGAGAAAATGACCCTGCAAAACTCAGGAGCAGCTAGACATATTAAGTTTCTCTCCTAGGACAGTATAATAAACATTTCTAAGCCTGACACACTCTGTGTGACACAGGAAAAACCCCACATTTAGTTTTATTGCAGACGTCACTGCTGTGTCTCAGAACAGTTGCGGTGGGTGAGGGGGGATCTTTGGCCAGGGACTGTACAAACGCAGCAGGCACTAAGAAGCCTGTAGCATAAAGGCAGGCAGAGACAGAATGTTGAGATCCACAAACTAACTTTAGAATATCTGGATCAGACACTGGAAGTAATAAAAATACTGCTAAAACACTGAGCTAAGCTGCTGCTATTTTATATCACTGCTAAGTGAGAAGGAGCACTAAAACATTTCAGGAGCTGGTTTAGAGACAGAAATCTGTATATACAGCACGTTGTTAAGGGCGAAAGCAGAAAGTAAAATGATTTCTCCTTTTGTCACAACTTAGTCCCAAACCTATGCTTAATAAAATGTCCTCAATGAGATATCAGGTTCCAGAAGGACTTGGACTGCAGTCAACTGCCAGAGAGAGATCCCAGGAAGATTTGGAAATCATTCTAGTGGGAGTGACTGGAATTTGCTGAGGAAAGGAAATCAATCCAGACTGGCACTTACAGGGAGATGAACAGAGAGCTCCTCTATGGGAACATCACTAAGGATCCAAAACCCAAGAGAGAAAGACAAAGAAACAAATAACTTTCCATCTCTAGAAAGGAAGGTAGTTTTTAAAAATTACATACATGTGGACATACCTGGTGTGAAACAACGACAGCTTCTTAGGTGGATTATGTTAGGAGAAGACCCCACAACTGGGGCAATCCACAGAGGTGGACATGCCTTAAGGAGGAATTCATTGTGTTCCCTCCAGATTTCAGGGTGCTGGAGGCTAGTTTAGCCACTGGCAGCAGGGTGTCTGAGATGGCTCAGTCCTGGGACTGGTGGACATTCACACACATTCACAGGAAGAAGAAGAAGGAGACTGCTGCTCCCTGATGCTGCCAGAGTACAGGAGTGGGTGTAGCTGCAGCAGCGGAGTCAGAATCATGCTTGGCAGCTTCTCTCACGAGGTGTCAAGGAAGAGCCTGTGCTTCCAGATATGCTGAGAAAAGGGCAGAATGTATAGATAATTGGTTAAATGCTTCTGTAATCTATTTCTCAGCAAATTAAAAAAATGGACTTCTTGCCTCTGTAGATTTTACAAGTTCATTATTTTGTGGCTCATTTGTATTCTATTATTGTATGGTATGTATTATTGTAGTTCTAGTGGGGACAGTTTTCTTACTATCATGCATTAACACAGCTGTAGAAAGCAGGGGAAAAAGCAACATATGAAAGAATTATAATGAACCAACTCATGCAAATTTTGTTTTTGCACTAAAACTGAAGCAACTTCTGTGTCCCAGTCAACTCTACCAAAAACATTCCCAAAGCCACCTTATGCACCTAAACTCAAAGTCAGCATTTGATTTCTGATTTCTTGAGAAGGCAGTTTCTTTCAGCACTATGGGGAAAGAAAGGATCTGCCTGACTCCTGTGCTGCTTTCAACTGTGACTGATACTTTGCTTCTCTTCTTCTCTCTGTGATTGATTTCTTCTTCAGCATGACCTTCAGATAAGTCCTTTTTCTTTCCTTCTCCCCTTCCATTTCCTGCTAATTTTCCAAGAGATGTCCGGGGACTTTTTCCTCTATCCCTTTGTTTTTCCATTTACAATGAACTAATTACTAAGGTGGTAGTTTAACCATGATCCTTACGCGGAGAACTTGTAACTGTTCCTGTTGCTGTCCAAGATAAGAGTTTCCCCATCTCCAGTTCTCATCAATGGATGTCAAGTTCAAGACAGTTCACTTATTTGTGTACTGCTTTCTTAAATGATTGTTGTGAACACCACCACCATACCACCCACATTAATCGAAGTGGAAAACTGATCCAGAGCCCATTTCCATACCTCTTAAACTTGTATGCAAGGCTGCCAACAAAAAAAATCATTAAGTAGACCTCCCTATATTGGATCTATAGTTTGTTACATCTCTTTACGTTTTCACAGGTTGCATCTTAAGTTCTTCCAAAGCAACAGACAAATTTGGAAGGATCATAGTTTTAATAGTCGGTGTTCTTCCAAGCTCCGTTTTCTGGCAGAATGAATTTAAATTACTGGAGGAGAACCTAGTAAATATTCTGTAGCAACTTTTTACTTATGGTGTCTCCACACTTTTACACCTTTTCTATTAAAGCTGCGCTAGTAATTAAGGAATAGTGATTGTGCAAATTATTTAAGTAATTGAGTTAGTGAACTGAGATTACAATTAATGAGGTTAAAATTGCTGATTCCTGCATACAATATTTAATCCTAAGAGTAGTAATTTTGAGTTTGTTATTGCCTGTACCAGTCCCTTTAGTTAGATTTGATGCACATATTTTGTCTTGAAATTACATACACTTTACTCACAAAGTCTTACTCTAAGTGATGAAAAGTATTGAGGTATTTGTGTAACTTTCAGTTAGGTTTTGAATTATAGCAACACTTGAACAGGGGAATTTTTCATTGGCTAAACTGTCATTGAAAACATACTTGTACCATCAACATGATGGTTAAGACAACATTATACTGTTGGCCTGGTGTCAGTTCTTCTGGATTGAGGCATTTTTTTTTTGATAGGAGTTTTGAGAGGATGGAATATAAATCCATTTTAAAGATGAAATTGGTGGATCAGCTATGGCCTTTCAACAATGATTTCCTGTATTTGGACTGCTTTTAAAATCTTGTTATTTCAAATAATCTAAATTGGAATTCACTCAATAGCTTTTTTAAAGAGTAAATGTAGGGCCAAGTCAGGGAGGAGAGACTTAAACAAGGAAGTCATGTCAGTCATCCAGCCTGTAAAGCATTTTCCACAGAAGCAACTCCAATGTATGGAACAATCCAGACAGCAGGGAAAGCCTCCCTTTCCTCTGGGATGGCAATGTCAGAGCCTGGAGCATGATTCCACAACCCGTCCAGAAGTTTGGCCCTCTGCACTCAAGGCCGTGTCTTTGGTTCGAAAGAGGTATTTGAGAAGCCTTTTCTGTCATGGAGCTTTTTGAGCAAAGGCTGGAAGAAGACTTCCCATGGCAAAGGCTTCCCACAGCTGCTTGGCAATGACATTGGTTCCTGCTTGGGACACTGCAGTAGGTGTTGCAGCTTGTTGCTTTTGCCGGTACCCACACTAGATCCTGGCCCTGATTTGTGGACTGATTTCTTGACCTCAGGCCTGATGGCTTGTTACTTATTTGGGATTGTTCAGCCTGGAGGGTCTGGGGAGATGTTATAGCAGCCTCCCAGTACCTGAAGGGAGCTTATAAAAAAAGGAGATAAACTCTTTACCTGGGCATGTACCCATAGGACAAGGGGCAATGGTTTTAAACTGAAGAAGAGTCGATTTAGATTAGACATAAGGAAGAAGTTTTTTTTTAAATGAGAGTTGCAAACACTGAAATGGGTTACCCAGAGATGCTCCATCCATGGCAATATTCACGATCAGGTTGTATGGGGCTGTGAAAAACCTGATCTAGTTGAAGATGTCTCCTGCTTATTGCAGGGGGTTTGGACTAGATGATTCCGCCTCAAACTATTCAATGACTCTTTGATTATGGACTTACCTGTTCAGGGATCTCACCTCACACAGCATGGTAAGACCGAGTTCTTGCGTTAATACCGTTGCCTTTGCCAGCTTTGTCATCAGCTCCCTTTTCCTCACGGAACAGCTCACTCATGCTGCTTCCTGAAATAGTAGAACCAGAGAGCATCAGAGCATATCCAGATAGGATGCAATTATGGAAGCACTTCCCTCCAAATCCCTGTGTGTGAGGCTGACAAACACTAGAATTTGTATCCTCTGAGGGCAGCTCATTGATATTGCTGTTTTCAAGTCTGAAAAGTAGAAGAGGAAAATTAGAGACCCTGTCCTTTGAAAAACGTTGCAAAGATCGAAAAAACCCATTACTTCTGGCTTGCTCAGGCATTCCTTGGGTTTTTCTTGCTGGCTTCCATTAGTGGCTGGTCTGTTAGTGACTTTTCAAAACTGCATTTGGAAGTTTTTATCACAGGATGCTCTGTAAACCAAAACTCTAAATATGCCGTTATCATGCACTATTCTTTGATGTGGGTAATATTCTGAAATGCTAGAATAAAAGTCTTCTGCTTGTGAATTCTGATGGCACTGACACATAGGAGCTGTTGCCTTTGCAAGACTTCTGGCTTTGTTTCTCTCTTAAGTGATTTGATGCCACTTAAATACTTAATTTCTGAGACCAACATAGAGGTGCTGTTGGCTCTTTCCTCACCTGAGTTTTTGCAAGAAGTCAGCAGAGCCTGACAAGTTCTCCTGGGGAACAGCAGGGGATTAGATGAGTATGTAGTTACTTGCTTCTCTAGGCATGCAGACACTGTGTAAAAGGTTGTTACCTGGTTGTCCATGAGATGTTTGGAAGATAATGTGGCCCACTTCTATTACACACCCTCCAAGGAAACCTGTAACTTCTGGTCACAAGAGCTCTATGCAATTATTCCTTTGCTGCATGAAAGGAATGTGTGAAGAGAGACTAGGGAGTAGGGGGCCTCAGAAAGTAAAGATGTTTCTCTTTTACCCTTCTTTTTATTCTTATAACAGTATATGAAGAAGACACACACTGGCAAAACCAGCTAAATTTCAAGTGTAGCACCTGAAGTACCCGTGAGTGTCAAAAGAAAACTGAGACTCAAGTATAGTGAAGTATGTTGTAAGGTTCAGTCATCATGGATGTCATAAGTCACGTTCTGTATGCCTCAACCACACTCCTCAATTACTGCAGAAGTGACTGGTTCTCTCTCTTGCATTTTTAAACTACTTTTTGTATTCTAGAAGTGGTTCAGGTGAGATACTGCCATGGCTCAGTGCCTTAAATAGTAGCCATATAAAAGGACACGCAAAGATCGAATCCTTGCTGAGAGATAAAAGTCACGATCCATCAAATTAGAAATGTGCTGGCAAAACATCTTGTTTTCTTGGTGTATGTGATAAGGCCATAGTAAGTTGCTTAATAATAACATAATAGAATGAAAATGGTGCCAAAGAGGTATCCTGGTGTTGTTTCGGCTGAGATATGACTCCTATATTCAGGTGTATCCTTCTCTCACTAGAGATAAATCTTTTTCACTAGAGAGATAAATATTCAACATGTACAGCATCTTTGCTATATTAAGTTACAAGATTTGCTTTGCAATAGAGTGTAACATTTATTGTAGCAATCCTTATCTAGCAAGATTTTCACTGATTACTGTAAGGGTTTTCTGGAATGGTACATCAAATGAAAGCCATGTCGCTTTTCCTGTCCCTCTGTCTGCAAGCTAATCAAGGTTGGAAAAAGTCAAAGGCCTTAAACAATCCAAACATAAATAACTGGAGCTGCCCAGAATAGGCACCAGGAACAGGTATTGCTATTTGAATATCTTAATTGTCTTAGGAGGCATTTTAAGGCCATTAAAAGCACTCAATCAGCCCTCTGAATGTTTGTTTGTTGGTTTGTTTGGGGTTTTGGGGGGGTGGTGGTTGTTTAGATTACTGGTCTTCTATCTTCTTAGCATATATTAGAATTAAAACATATATATATATATAAATATATATATATATAGGATTTGAAAACTACACAGCTTAAAAGCACAGGCTATTTTAAACTATTATCATCTGGTGAGTCTTACTGAAAGGAATATAGCTATGCTCATCTAGCACAGGCATAAAGCTGGAGAAAGAAGCTTAGTCTTATTTTCAAATTTTTTTTTAATGCAAAAATACGAAGATTAGAAGATTGCATTTTTTCCTACTTTTGTTAAATTACCTTTCAAATTCAGACTTAATTTATTGACTGCTATACTTAAAAGAAATAATATTAAAATGCACATGAAGCTGATTACATAAGCCAATTCTGCTTTTGTCGTGCAGACATTAGTCTTTCCTATGGTTTGCTCAATTCTCTTCATAGATTTGTAAAGATCTATGAAGGTCATTTCTTCACAGATGTGAGGGTATGGATGAGTACGTTCAGCTTTATTCTTCAAATCATAAAGGGCAAGAGTAGTGGTGCATTACCGATCTGTAGTTCTTAGTCTAAAGTCACAAATGGCAGTGTTGTGCTCACAAGGAATTTTGTTGCCATTAAAAGTTCCCATGAAAAGTAGCCTGCTTCAGATGGCATGTGGAACCACAGGAAAAACCTTTTACACCATGAGGGTGATCAAACACTGACACAGATTACTCAGGGAGGTTATTGAGTCTCCATCCTTGCATCCGTGGAGATAATCTAAAGTTATCTGGACAAGTTCCTTGGCACTTAGTGCTGAGTGGTCCTCCTTGAGCAGAGAAGGCTGGAGACAGCAACCTTCAGAGGTCCTTTCTGATCTCAATCGTTCCGTGATTCCGTGGTTCTGTAATACTGAAAAAAAAGGCTTTGTTATTTTGGTTTTTTTTTTCACTTCAAACTGAAATTTGGTGATGTGTGGATGTTTGTGTGGATTTTAGAGAGGAAGCCAGAGAATTTGCTTAGCCATGTATAGTGAGATTTAGTTCCAGATTGAGAAGCCTATTTGTATATGTGAAGATTGAATTCTGGTCAGCATGGTCGACACACAGGCAACAGGGTTGGTTGGTAGCACCCCAAGAATGACTCTGGAGTAGAAGCCTATGGGGCAGTAATCTGAGTCCCTCTGTAGACTTCCCAGGTGATACCTGCCACACCTGGAGTCTTGTGTTTCAATCTCTAGCTGAGTCCCACTCAAAGCATCTCGTTAAAAGTAGAGAGCATGCAGACTAGAAAATGTATCTACTCAAACCAGAACTTGGCTAAAATAAGAAGAGTAACAGGAAGGGTCTTCTTGTAAAAATATATATCATGACCCAGGGTCTTTGATTACTCAAAGAACTCTATTTTCACCTTTTCAGAGATACTGCAGCTTTAGCAGCAAATTGTACTCAGTGCATCACTTGGACAAAGATTTGGTCTAACAGATGGATTTGCTTGCTACTGATGTAAGTAAAAAGTGAAAATGTCCCTGCTTGGGTTGAGCTCTCAATCTTTCATTGTGTTTTTTGATAAAAATCCATAATTATCACATGTGTTGGGTAACTTCCAGTTATCCAGAATCCTGTACCTCCCGGTTCTATTTATTTATCAACCTCACTCCCTTACATGTATCCAGCATGAAAAATGGACATATCAAACTGTGCAACACTATTATGTGCAAACATTAAAAACAAGGAGAAAAAATTCCCCATACCATGTAACTCCAAAGAGTTCTTCCTAATCTTAAATATTTAAAATCCAACTCACCACTAAATCATGGACTTGAAATATATATGATGGCCTACTATAAAATCTGACTTGTGTATGCACAAAATACAGGGAGAAGGTTTCCCTGTGAATTCAGGGAGAGGATTGCTTTTGGGATGACTGAAAGTTCAGATTCAATGCCATGTGCTAGACACAGTGAGATGAGTTCTGGAGATATTTGTTTTATTGGACATATTGTATGTTCTGACTGAGGGGATTGTGGGTTGCACTGCTGTTTTCCTGTTGGAGCAGGAGGTAGTGAGAAATAAATGTGCATTTCATTATCCATCACTGAACAACCTACCAATCTGATGGTTTGCCTTTACTGAAGTGTACAGGTTTTATTCTTTGTCTCTTGGCTGAGTGGTACTGACTTGGCTATGAAGAGATTCCTTCAGCTGCATGAAGAATAAGCTTCAGTTCTTTAATACTGCAGCAGAAGAGAAAAATGCTAATGTTTCCCTCCACCATCAAGGAGGTTATTTCTGCGTTAAAGCTCTTATCTATTACACTGTGCTAATTATATTACAAGATCTTGAATGGATTGTCTTACTTTTTTTTGTCTTCCATTGATAAGTAATCTTTGTACTAAAAGCCCTCTCATAATGATGTGTTCCTTTGGTGACAGCATGCTGACATCCAGTGCCAGCAAAGCAAACAATTAACATCAGACTGGGCTACTAAGCCTTACGATATGTAAAGAAGCACTTTGTTTATCAGTACATGGAGTTTTTCCACAGACTGAACACAGTTACTCTGTGAAATAGTCTTCATATGAAGAGAACACATCCTGCAAGTCTGATTTAATACCACACCAATTATTTTCAGTTGCCTTGATTGGACCTTAACTATCTAAATGCAGTGTATGGAATGGCAAGTCTCACTGTTATGGTTCTTGAAGAAAGCAGGTGTAAAGTTGATGGGCCAGTGAGAGTTGTGTCAAGAACCCAAGTATGAAAAAATACTTACTTGCAAATGAGAGGAAGCACATCTATTTACTGAGAATTGCCACAAAAAATGCAAAAGGAGTTGAATTTAGAACAAACTGGTCAGCTGCAGGAAGATGGTGCCAGGTTATGAAGACGTAAATATGTGTGGAAGTACCCTTGGTTTCCCTGACTGTTTAAAGTGAGGAAAGCACAATGTGGGATGTGCATATTTATCTCTCTAGTGAGAGATATTTATCTCTAGTGAGAGTTATGAGCAGAAAATGAACTGTAGTGATCTCAGATAGGACCGAGGAGAACTTGAGATCAGATATCAACTATTATGAAAATTTTATATAGCACCAGAGCAAAGAGCCTCTACTAGGCTGGTCACCAGATCACGGCTGGTTTGTTTTCTGTTCTGAGCATCTCAGAGGGACAGCTGTCCTCATATGTGCTGGTAGTCTTCTCTAACTCAGAGATTATTTTGCCAGGGGGTGGGTGGGATGGGGGTGGCTTTGAAAACCAAACAGATGAGGTGGGTATTCCATCTGGTCAGACAGGCTTCTTGATGACAAAATCATGTGCTTATCAGTGATCTGGGTTGGTAAAAATGATCTGTTTCACTTAGTCCTTCATTGAGGAAGAGTCTTGCATTCTAGTACTTATTTTTTTAAGAAGGTTGGGAGGTGGGAAGTGGGGTGGGGGCAGAAAGGAAGGAAGAAGAGATGGCCCTAGAAAGTGCCTGAAGATTCCAGGAAATTGGTAGGCTGGACTTGTTAAGGCTTGTGAAATGATTTTTGACTCAGGCTTTCAAATGAAAAAATGAGATATTAGAAGGATGATAGTCTTTTATCTGCTGAGGAAGATGGATGGGTATGACTTAAGATGTCATGTATATGAATGGGTGCTATAAAGGGATCATTCTAATGACATGCTGTAAAAGACAACTGTCAGGAATAAATTATTCTTCTCTTTTGATGATATGGATGATAATGCACTCAAATTCCCCATGACACATTTCCTCACCCAAAGTTAAAAGCTTTTCCTAAAATGTTTAATGGGCGCAGAGGTCTTTGTTGTGCTTTTCCAACTCCATGAAAAACATTGGGTAGTGGCTTACATAAGAGCAATTTTGCCTGCAATTAGTGTGTTTGCACACAAGTACACAGCCTTTGATTAAGCAAAGGAAAGTATTTAAGTGCATGTGTACGTACCTTTCAGCAGTGGAGCAGTGAAACCGAAATATGAAAGGAGAAAGCCTGATTTCCAAAGTAACAGGGCTGGTAAGAAGAGCAGTTCTGAGCACCTGAGCAGTTCAGGACTCTGACAGGGATGGAGATGAACTGTATGTAGCTACCTCCAGAGATACCTGGGCAGGTCACACCCTGCCTATGCACCACTTACTTGTTCTAAGGAGCAGCATTGGAAACAGAGGGGAGAAAGACAAAAAGACCAAAAACACTGAGGGAGGCAAGGATCTGTCTTGCAGGTGTTGACCACCAGCTCCAGTGCAACCATCTTAAGAGCCTAGAGGTGAGGGCCCTCAGCCTGAAGGGAAGCTGACTATGTTGCGTTGCACTGTTGCCAACCTCTCCTCCCAAAATAGCCTGTCTACAGAGGGAATGTCATGTCTACCCATGGACAACAGGTTGTTTGGAGAAATCAACAAACCTGCATGCTTGAACATGCTAGGGGAAAGGACACAACAGAGGTACTGTGGCTATGGTTGACCCATGATGGCACAGGGACACCCCTGAGGGACCAGGACTCATGGGCAACCCACTGTGGGAAAGAGAAACTGAAGAGCAGGATGGCAGGAAGCCATTGACCATAGGGTGCTAGAATGAATTACACTATTTCAGCCTCCCATGCAGTCATGCCTCACTGGAGGAATTTTAGTGCACTGAGATTAAAAAAAAGGCAAAAATAAGGGTACTTGAAAGCAGGAAAGGGAAGGACAGGAGTTAAGTAGGTTTTTGCACAGTGATTTCTGTTTTGTTTTGGGTTGTTTGTTTTTTTGTTTTTTTTTCCCCTCACCGTGAACCAGTGATTGTAGGTTTGTGTGGGTTGGCAGTAAATTAAGTCAAGTAAAATTCTCTGACTTGATGCAGGTTTACCTTCAGCAGACTGATATAAGAAATGATGGGCTAAATTACAGTAAAGGAAATGTAGCCGGAGCATTTGGAGAAGTTTTCTAATGATAAAGGAGGCTGATCACAGACTGGAGTGCTGAGGGAGTCCATGGAGCCGCTGGAGGATTTAAGAGCAGATTAAATGAACTTCTGTCAAGAACAATTTAGAAGAAGTTGATCCTGCCTTTGGGACAAAGAGGCGAATTAGGTGACCCTCTTGAGGTGCTGCTGAGCCCTGTTGCGTTTGATTTCTATGACACTGACATGGTCTTGTGTACCCCTGGGAGAAAAGAGGATACTGAGCTTCAGTATCAGAAGGCAGTTTCAGTCAGCAGGAGGTGTTTCCTGAGGAGAGATGGCTTGAGACAGAAGGCTGAGGATGTTAAAGAGGTGAAGGGCACAGTTAA
Organism: Corapipo altera; assembly: GCF_003945725.1. Taxonomy (NCBI): domain Eukaryota; kingdom Metazoa; phylum Chordata; class Aves; order Passeriformes; family Pipridae; genus Corapipo; species Corapipo altera. The sequence continues at coordinate 13,514,722 of NW_020884872.1, forward strand.
ATGAGATTACATAATGCTGTATTTGTAATTAAGTTGACAGAAAAGTGAATCCTTTTTCATTTAACCTAGTACTGACCACGTGTCTCAGAATAGACTTCCTTAAATCAACCTATATTAAAAAATTGGATCCTCAGGTGCTGTTTAGGTCACTCTGTGGGCAGGGAGGTACTGGCAAGGATGGTACTTAAGAATTAGGGAGCCACTGAGGATGCACTCACAGCACCTCAGGCTGCAGCTGCTTTAGCCAGAATGATTATCAACTCCAGCTTCAGCTTGACTGTACATACTGAGTCTCAAGCACCTTGCAGCACTCCTACCAAGGACAAGCACGATTTCATCCTTCTGCCTACTACATTAATTCAGGTAGCTATTTTGAGGTTAAGGCCATGTTGGCTTTGAACTGCAGCTGGTAATGAACACCTGGATGGACTTCTGTTTTATTTGCAGGTGACAGAGGTAATATTATTAATTATTAAACCATTTCTTGTAATATTTAATTATTTCTCCCCATTTTGTGTTGAGCAAGCAGTGCTATTATTGCCTGTAACCAAATAACCATCCCCATTTATCATACTAATTGTGTTCTAATGAGGAAAGACCTGAGACTGGGTGAGTTGTCTACCCTGAAGAATTTTGGAATGTAGCTTCCTATGGTGATGATCACAGGCTGTAATAATTAGGTATGCTAGGTGCTATACTTATCATGAAGCTTAAATGCAATAAAAATTCATCATATGGTGGTAGGCTTACAAAACACAATGAATTGCCATAGTAAACATGGAAATATGAAAATAGAGTATGAACAGATACAAGATTTCTTCCTCTTGCATGGTTTCCCACACAAGGGGATAACTCCTTTTCACTGCATTGTACATGGAACTGAAAGAAAATCACAGCAAAGACTCTGTGCTGAATTGCATAAAGCTTTAGGAGGAAGACTGGGTTTTGCTTGCTTATGCTTCCCTCCTGGTTTCCTCCCTGGTCCAACCATATTACACTGAATGCACTTCTGCAGAGCCCTTGAATATGCACTGCACCCTTGATAATCTGTTGTGTTTTTAAAAAGGAAGCAGGATACTGGCCCTGTGATCTGACTTATGGATTCAAAGGAAAAATATAATCTGCTAAAACTACCTGTCTGTCTGCATATAGATACCTCCCAGATAGATAAATCATACCCTTTTCCTCCTGTTTTTGTATTTTACCATGAAATTAATTCACAAAGGTTTTAACATAGTAACATCCATACAACAGGGAAGCTCCACATGAATATTCTGGAGACAATATCCACTTTAATTTAATACAGTGGATAATCTACTCAAGGGTTTATCTGAATAGTCAGTAAATATACATGCAACTATAGGTTGTTTTTGAAGTCCTCCCCATGAGACAACAGCAACCAATAACATCTGCAATCAGAAACAGTGGGACGCTCAAGTTTTCAGTTTTTGCCTATGCTCAACAATTTCCACAATAGCTTTTAAAATGATGTACTATTAACTATTCAGTATTAATCAATATCTTCAGGAGTGTTTATTGGACGAAAAAAGTGAAAACTACTGTAGTTTTTCCAAGCTGTTTTATAGCTCTTGATTGCTTGTTTGATTGTTTGTTTTTAAAAGTAATATGTTCAGAGAAGAGAGAAATGTGTTTTAAATATTGAGAGCTAGCTTGGAAGATGCAAAGGGAACATTTCGTGAGAAAAACCTCCACACTACTCAAAACGAGCTCTAATGCTGATAATTGCAGGTTCAAATCTAGATTAATCATACATGCAGTAGTCTATACATAGCTGAAAGTTGATTCAGTCCAGTGTTTAGGTGTTGGGAGTAAAGAGAAGGAAACACCTTTGCCGAGCATGAAAGCTATAAGGATGATATTGGGGAATACAAAGGACAGATAAGACTATTTTTCTGTTATTCCTCTCTTATAATGGTACCTTCACTGAGAATCGCTAGACTGTTCATCATCTCTTTCATTTGCAGATGCAGTCACCCACAAGTTAGAATAACTAAGTGGAATCCCCCCTATCCCTGCTGGTTTTGAGTGCAGATTTATGTTTCCACCTTCTCTGTCACCTTCTTTCAGTACTGCCATTCCTCCTTGTCCTGTCAATACATACTCTTGTAAAAAGTCCCTCTTCATCTTCCTTGTAGGCTCCCTTCAGGTACTGGAAGGCCATAGCTAAGTCACCCTGAAGCCTTCACTTTTCCAGGCTGAACAAACCCAATTCCCTCAGCTTTTCCTCGCAGGAGAGGTGCTCCATCCTTTTCATCACCTTGGTGACCCTCCTCTGGACTTGAGAGAGAGAGCTCTCTTTCTCTTGTGTTGCCACAGCAGTCTGGGTCATTACTTGGTAGGAACTGGGACTGGCCCCTCAGCTAAGAACATTCATTTGCCATATAATTTTGAAAGTGACTCAAAACCCTGGGTACACGAGGAACACATTTTTGTCCCTGGACCGTGGAAGAAATGGAGTGATCAGTAATAACTCTCACCTGACTGAGAGGCTGTACCGGCATCTAAATGTTTTGGGTATGGATAGCTATTTTCATGCTACCTTGAGGTTTAGCAAATGTAGTACCCTGCTTTAATCTGGCTAAAGGTCTGATAACATTCTGAGTATTGAAGCTGCATGGTCCTATAATTTTCAAGGTAACAATGAGATGAAACTATGCAATACCTGTACTGCATAGGCTGCTGGTTTCTGCTCTAGAACATCTTAGACTAGCAACATCCTTGAGACAAAATAGGCTATGTGTTTCAGTTTGCACATTAAAAGCTATGGTTAGCTCTCTCTCTCTCCGTGCATGTATTACTTGGACATGAATTTTAGGAAAGATATACATCTAGATCACAGTGATGGGTTCTTTGTAACACCTGTCTATTATGATTCAGTTTTAGGCTTTAGATTTGGAGTATTATCTCTGTATTTTTTGTTTAGGGTATTTTGAAACCTTCTAAAAGCCTTCTCAGGCATTACTATTCTCTCTCAGTCTGGAGAGATAGTAATCAGTCAAGGTCCTTAAAATGGTACTCTATAACAACACGCTGAGAGCCTAAGTTTCTGTTGATTCAAGAAAGATACTCTGGTCATTTATTTGCTTGCTTCTTACTAGATTTCTGGTTCTTTGACTTTTGCTGGTGAATATTGTAATTTATTTGACTTCCACTCACCTCATGTCCTGCTCATACTGTAAAATTTGTATCCTTCATCACTGTTGATGGGAATGCCAGTTCTTGGCTGGGTTCCATAATCCCCAAAATCAGAGAAGGCGTATTTACTGCATTTACTCTTCAGTGTGATTTTTGTACTCATAGGAGTGAGCATGTGCATGTTGTCATCCTTGGAAAGTTTTTAGACAAGTGTCACATTCCTCTGTGAGGGTGAAATACGGAACTGTACAGAGCTGCTGGAGAAGACTAACAGAGAGCAAACAGAAAGGTTTGAGGCTGGCAGCACAGCAAAGGCTTCTGTTTCCCAGAGGATGCCCTGCCTTGCTGTGTGCTTCAGCCCTGGCTGGGAGGTCAACAGCCGTGATTCAATCACGGGGATTTCCCCGGGGCCTGCACAGCTGCTGTTTGTTACCAACCTGTCTCCTCCTGTGCTACTTGCTCTCTCCTCTTGTGCTGTCATCTTGGGTTTGGGTTTCTTTGTTGTGTTGTTTTTGTGGGGGTTTTTATTTTTTGTTTTGTTTGGTTTGGTTTGGGTTTTTTTTTAGCTTTTTTCTTTTTTTTTTCTTTTCAAAGCTACTCACTGCTCTTCAAGTATTTTCAAGAAAGGAAAGACAATGTTTACTGATTTGAATTTTGGGAATTGAGTTCCACTGGAAAAATTTGAAATGCGTTATCTTTTGTTTCCTTCACAAGAATAGAAGTATTTTATCATTCTCTCATTCCTTCACCTAGTCAGCAAGTGCACACATTCAAATGTCAGTACCCAGAGGGAAGAGCAAATGCCTGGCGATGTGGCAGTGTGTGTGTGAGCAGCATTGTTGGTAAGCAGCCGCCGCTCCAGTTGAACACTGCAATTCTGCAGTGCAGCCAGGAGCACTGAAACAACTGGCTGAGGAGTTCTCCAAAGTACTTGAGTTCAGCATCTCTGGGAGTGTTGCAGAAGATATGGGGGACACAATAAAAGCTAATGTTGTGTCTGTATGTTTATAAATTGACAGGCTGTGCTAGGTAGCTTTAAATAGGCTTGTGTTTTATCAACCCTTAACAAATCATGAAAAGAATGATAATAATCAATGTAAACTGTAATCCCTTCATTCTAATGAGTGTTATTCAACATGGTTTTATAACAAACAGCTTGTGTATTTCTTTGGTATCAGTTTTAATTAAATTACAAATCTGTGTGATAAAGGCAACACTGTTGTCATGGACTCCAGTAAAACAACTGACTTTTGTCAGAGTAACATTATGATTAGAAAAATAATTACTGCCAAATGAAATCAATATAACATATATTTATAGCATATATTAAGTTAATTAAAATGTAATAATTAAGATGTTTCAACAAGCAAGTTCAGATGCTATGTTTGAAATGGCTATGCTTGTCCTTAGCAATGGTGGGAGATGGAGAAGGTAGGGTGAGGAAGCCCACATTCTTGTCTACAAATTTTTTTTTAGTTTTACTAGTGTTGAACAAAATAATTGCTGACAGAGTTTCAGAGAACAAGAAGTTAATGAAGTGGGGATGGTCCTGTGCAGGGCTAAGAATTGGACTCGATGATCCTTGTGGGTCCCTTCCAACTCAGCATATTCTGTGATTCTGTGTAAACTGTTAAGCAAAGACAGAAGAGCTATTTCGAAGTACCAGGGTTATCATGGGAGAAGATGATCTTCCCAAAATGACATGAGTACCACAGCCAGAGCGGGGGGGCAACCACCAGTGAGCAGCACTTGCTTGCCTGCATGGCTGGGCAGATATGGGACAATCGCTCAGGGTCCCAGGAGGTGAGTGACTGTGAGCTTGAACTGATCTCCCATTACAGGCTGGTGCCAGAAATGACAAGTGAGGTATTAGCAGATTTCAGTGGGCTATATATTGAATGAAAATATAGCCATGCTATTACTGTTTTGGTGCTTTGGCATTAATGAAAGTACTACCAAAATACTCAGTGCAATTGTGTTATCTTGTACTTACGTACAAATATGTTGACTAGCTGGGAAAGGTTCAGAAGACAACTACAAGGCTCTTTTCTGACACTTCGTCATAGTATTTCTTGCAAGAGAGCAAAAAAAGAAATTTAGTTCACTGCAGAGGACATTTAAAAGTGGCATAGTGCCTCTGTAGCAAGACGCTGTCTCACAGCAAAAGTCTGATGAATTTAGGAGTGTGCTGGTTTTGGCTGAGGTAGAGTTAATTTTTTTCTCAGTGGCTGGTATGGGGCTGTGTTTTGAATTTGTGCTGAACATAAGGTTGATGTTTTTGTTATTTTTGTTATTGCTGAGCAGAGCTTACACAGAACCTTTTCTGATTTTCATATGACCACGCTGGTGAGGAGACTGGGGGTGCAAAGGAGGTTGGGAGGAGATGTAGAAAGGACAGGTGACTCCAACTGACCGAAGGGATACTCCATTCCATATGACATCATGCTCAGTATATAAAGTGGGGATAAGAAGGAGGAGGGGGATGGAACACGTTTGGAGTGATGGTGTTTGTCTTCCCAAGTCACTGTTATGCTTGATGGGGCCCTGCTCTCCTGGAGGTGGCTGAATACCTGCCTCGCCGTGGGTAGCAGTGAATGAATTCCTTGTTTTCCTTTGCTTGTGTGTGTGGCTTTTGCTTTTCATATTAAACTGTCTTTATATGAACCCATGAGTTTTCCAGCTTTTACCCTTCCAGTTCTTTTTCCCGATCCTGCTGGTAGAGAAGTGAGTGAGTAGCTGTGTGGTGCTTGGCTGCTGGGTGGGGTTAAACCATGACAAGGAGATACACTGCGAATGGTCAGCTGGAAGCTGAAGCTTGGGAATTGCAGACTGAAGTGCAAGTCTTAGTAACTTATTGGTCCTTTAAAAAAATCGTGCATTTTCACAGTAAAGACTTCAGGACTCCAGCTTTAATTACGAAATCATCCAACAGTTCTTATCCTGACTTTGTTTTTTTCTCCCCAGGTCTGTAAGAGGAACGCCTACAGTTCCTATTTTCCTGCCTGTTACCTTGAAATTATGTTAAAAAGTCGTACACTCTTCTTGATTTGTGATAAATTAATATGCTTTTTTGGAAATTATGCAAATTATTTTTTCATGTATCTTGTACTAGCACATATCTCATCTGTCCAATAACAGCATTAATTTAAAGCTAATACAGTTATATCCTTACCTTTTCTCTGTTGATTACAAGTCTAAACTCTTCTCATTTATTTTCAATGTAGTCACTGTGCAGAAAATTTTAATAATTGTGTTCACCAAAGTAATTTAATTGCCATGGTTTTCACTGCAAGTGGAATTGACGTCACATTTCTACTTTCAAACTGCTCGCATGCACTAAAACCTTCATGTTAGTTCCTTGCCTCTTTGTGTTCTGCTATGGTTTTCCAGCAAGGTGATGGGGATACTCTTTCAAATGTAAATAACGGGGAAAAGCTCATGTATGTGCAACAGCTTCTCATTTTACCGATTAAGGGTGTATGTAGTTTCAGCTTGTTGGCACCTTTTGCTGTATGAACAGGATAGGAAGCAATTCCATGAAGGACTTGTTGGCAGCTGTTGCTGCTGGTTGTACCCACGTGCTTTGCGTGAGTGATACTGTACTTGTGTAATTTACAGCTCAGGAGAAGAGGGTCTCACATTCAAGTATGTGATGATTCATGCCCAAATGAGAACAGATTTCTCAGGGAAGTAAGTGATGCCCTCTTCCATTATTTAATGGCAGTTTTGCAGTATTTTTTACCGTCTTTAAAACATTTCTGGCACAAAGCTTATCTGCCAGAAATTTTCAGTCTCCGACCCTGTTGTTTATTTCTCAGATTTACTGTGAGTTTTCTGTGATTAGTATTCCCAGCCTCTGCCTGCTAATACAACGTCCAGAGTTCAACAAGCTCCAGCTTTAGCATTTTTTTATAAAACAGTGGGACTCTGCAATAAACTTATCCCTTCTGTCTTATCGCAAATATTTATCTCAATTCTCTTAATAAAAGTTCTGAGTCATCTCTAGTTCTGTGCTTATAAAAATTTCACTGGAAAAACACATCACAAGCCAACAAAATGAAAGCCCCAGCCTTCCAAAGGCTTTATAGAAAAGATGTTTATTCCTAACTAAAAATCAATTCCTTTATGTATAACAGACATTTAATTAAATTATTAATAATGCTAATTGTGTACTTGAGAGGAAAAAGTAACCATATAACCTAACAGTTTTGAAATGTTTGTTGTTACTGGGCTTTGCTGGTGTCCCTGTGATTTACTGGAAGGAAGTAATATACTTTTGCAATCTCTGGCATATGCTAATTACTCTGTTGTTTAGTTTTATTTGTTTGTTTTGTTTGGGTTTTTGTTTGGTTCTTGGTTTGTTGAGTTTTTTTTCCCCTGAAAAAAATGTCCCAGTTTATTTTTAGGAACTTAGGCTTTGTCTAAATCAGGGATATAACCAGGCATTTTTCTCTTGCCTTCCTTAATTTGCAGCGCATGGACATCTGCAGTGAGAAGTTGTATAGATCCTGCTGATTCACTCTGGTAGATGCTAATAGTTAACTGCATCCTGTCTGCAAAGGTGTGGGATTGTCTCAGCAGGATGCAAACAAAACTGGATTAGGCATGGCCAAGCTTGGATAAAGGGACCCTTTTTTGCTTCTGTTTTAGACATCAAAAGAAGCGCAACAAATATGAAGGTTTCTTATATTGAATGTGTTAAGGACAGGTTCACTACAACACATATTGGCAGGACTCTTTGGATCTAAGTTGAAAAAAATAATTATTAAAGAATATCCTGATCCCATTAAAGCCAGTGTTTTAGCCTTATGCTCAATTGGATTACCCATGCAGTGTTATGCATCTTCTGGTAATGAGAACATTATCTGCTAATTCAGTGACTGGTAATATCAGTGCAGTTGGCCACAACTGCCATGGTGTTATTCAAGACTGTCTATGTAAGCAGTCAGATCAGAACATCAGATCTCTGTCTTCTTTCCCATTGGAGGGGGCGGTGGAGCTTTTAAATATTCATTATTCTTAAAAGACGCAAAAGTTTGCACATGAACTTGGTATTGGCCCAGATACCAAAGCACTGCATAGCAGCCCCTGCCCAGCCTCTTTGCATCGTGCTGCTGTGCTGCACAGGCAGGAATTTTTAAATCTGATGTTTGCAATTCAGCACTGAGGCTCTGCCACACTGCCAACCTATTAAAAATGTAATTTTAAGGAAGCAAAATTTCCTGTGACTTCTTGTGAATTCTGGAGTTTAAATCACTTTACATTTATGATCATGAACTCTGATGATGGAGTGCTTCACTTATTGATCAACATGAAAGGAAAAAGATATATGCCCCTCAAAATATCCTTTCCGTTCACTAAGCTTAAAATTCAGTGTGTTGCTGCCCAGTGATGATTTCATCTTTATTGCAGGGAAACTAAGTGAAGTTGTCTTATCCAGTTTAGCTATGGCCTTTTTTTCCCAGATGGGTCATGAAAAGAGCTCTACAGTAGCAGCCATTTGAAAATATTATCTCTTTTCCCCACCCCAGGATGTTACAGAGGATTTACTGGATAGTTTTATTTGCTTCAGCAAATACCTGCTGCACTTAAGTCATAAGACACTGAAGAAATACTGCAGTTGGGTCCTTTTTATATCACCAACAATGTAGCCGCATTGTCAATTACTCCTGAAACAGTGCTGAGGAGTTTATGGGAGGGTTGTGAATCGTACTGGAATCACTATTTTGGGATTAATTTCTCTTTTAAATCCCAACAGGGAAAGATTTTCATATTCTGAAAAGGAATTAAAATGTGTTGTGCTCTTTCGTGGTACAAAGAGAAAAGTATTAATTTCCAGAGGGGTTACTGCTGATTTTCTAGAGAATGTCCATGCAAGTGTTGCAAATATATGATGTGATGCTACACAGCCAACAGTGGATTTTGGAACAGCTTTCATCCTTTTGCTGTATCTCTGGGACTGGAGATTAGGATTTGCTAGATGATAGCACTCCTGTTATTTGAAATAGCCTAAATTTTTGGAATAGTTCAGAATGTATTTCCTTCCCAGCATGGATCAGAAGTGAACTGCCAGAAGCTCGCTGGTTAGCACATTTGGGAGCGTTTGGAAGATCTATGTTCCTGTCCCTACTCTGAATCACGTCCCTGCGCAACTGGCTCCTGTGAAGTCTTTTTCTCTCTTCCTTTAGGCTCACAAGAAACATGTATTATCTGGGGAGAAAACACTTCATTGAAGCTGATGTTTCCCTGTTAAAGGTGGGGCTTTGTAAGCAGTTGACATTTTTTTATTGAAAGAATTCCAGAAATTTAAGGCTCTGCAAGTTGTTTTCATAGAGCCTCGTTATTTGCTCTGTCCCTTGAAACCCTATCTATTCGATTCATATGAATATATACAGAGGGTCAGCCACATTTGGAAGCAAAATTCTGTAATAAAGGCATATGTGGGAGGAAGCAGATAATTTTCACTGATCTTTTTTGTCTCGTTCTGTTTTCACCCTTTCTTCTGCTATAGCAACGATGCTGAGTGTTGATGCCATAACATGTTGCAGATGATTTGGACATTATCTTTAGCTCAGTCCATCTTCATTTCCTGTAGAAAATGGGTTGTTACCTGTGAATACTTTTGTAACCTCCTCCCTGTATATGCTCCCTCCTCCTCGATATATATCCTTCTCTATATACCTTACCTATAGGTGGCATATTATAATATTTTCATTTATGTGCAGTCAGATGCCATCTTTGTTTTCAGATGCCTCTCATTAATATTTTAGGTGCAAAAGGTCCCTTCAGGTTGGAATACATCACACCTGACTGAGGAAAAGTGGTGCTACATCTTTCATAAAAGTCTGTCAGCTATTCTTTCCTAGGATAGTCCACCTAGTCGGAAGCGGTGGATCCTGCTGTTTCAATCTATCTTTTCTTTTGTTTCCTTATTAAACAGCTTGTCTTTTCCTAATAACTTGCAACATATCTACATTTCCATCATGGATAATGGCCCTGATGTGGTCTATGTCACTGAAACCTGGCAGAGTGAAATATTGCCCTCCCCCCAGTTTTGCCTCTGTCATCAAGTTTGCATTATATCAGGTCATCTAGGAGCTGCTGCAGTAATCCTTCATTCTTATTCCAGCTGTCCACTAGTGGCCTCTCATGTTTCATCAAGTGAAACATTGAAATAACAAGGTGTGCGTATTTATAGCCTCATTGTTGATTAAGTATAGTAGCTAGCTTGTGAAGTAGCTGTTGGGAAATAGGATCTTAAATCAGAGCTCATTTTCCCCCTTCAGCTAGGATGACAAAGGAAATGAGATATTCCTAGAAGTGTTGTCCACAACTAGATATAATAAGGAACAGAAGCTACAGCTATTTGACTGCATTAATTAACTATTCTTCAGAGCTGCACATCTGTCAACTGGTAACTGCAGTAGCTTCTCAACTTCATTACTTTAAGAAGGTATCTTTAAGTAGCATATTTCTTTTTTGTTGTTGTTGTCGGTTTCATTTTTGTACAGACCTTTAAATGTAGTGATACATAGCAAAATGACTTCTTACTGATCTATGAAATTGCAATTTACCATCCCCCAAAACAAGCAAATAAGAAATATCAACAGAAAAACACTCAGAGCCTTTGCTACCATTAGAGTGTAGTATAAAAGGAAATTTTACAATGTAGCAGTCACTAGACTGCACAAGACATCAGTCTCCTTCGTTTGCAGGTATATCTGTGTAGTTCATAAATTGTCCTTTGGCCTTGTTCTCTATGTTCTTTAGCCAAAAGACTGGCTGAGAAGAATGGATGTTGCAGATGCAATGAATCCTTTGACACACACATCAGCAGATTACAGCTACAGAATGACATTGAATTTCCTCACAACCGAGAGCCAGGCCTGACACTGTGTCCCTGCGGACATTAGGGTGTGTTGTAACTGTAGAGAGGATTACCTAGCTGCTACTTCCCAGTGACGATTTGGGGTACACTACCCAGCATATTCCCTTCTCTCTGGGAAGTTACTGTGATAGTGGTCCCAGGGTGCTCCTCAGGGGGTTCCTGGACCATCTCTTCACTCCTGCTCAAGGAGAAGGTTTGCAGTTCCATTTTTTTTTTTTGTTGCTTGCTGATATTAATATCTCCTGACTCTGATGAAAACTCAGGTTTCCCAAAAAGCTGTTCCTTTTTTATGTTTGAAGGCTATTTGCACCTTGCTGAGAAAAGTGCCTGGTCATGAAAAGCTATTTCCTAGCAGAGACTGAAACAACGATCTCTCCTATCACTCTGCAGTCTGAGGCCTCAATAGAGCTGTAGTTGTCCTTGTTCATTCTTTTCTCAGTTATCATTTTCTGTCACTGCTTTGTATTATAAGGTTGCTCCTGGTAATCATGGACCTAAGGAAGAAGTGGGTGGCTTTTCATTTTTCATCTCTGAAGAAACACTCAGCATCATTGGTGGGTGGTTATATACCCCTCTCCAAGGGCCTCTCTTGGTTTAGGTCTCACCTACTTCACATGACAGTTTTCTCTCTGTGTGTCTCCTCAAGAGATTTTGAGAGAAGGCATCTAATGTGGCTTTACCTTTTTGCATTTTCTTTCTGTTTGTGACAAGAAGTAACAAATGATCACTTCATTATAAGAAAACAGGAAGTCCTGATTTAATCTGTTTGGCACGTGTTGTTCATTTAATTATTTCATGATTGTTGTGTGACAGCAGAGTAGGAGTAATACGGCCACACATTATTGTTTCAGGTTGCATTTTTTTATGATATCCCAGAAATAGATCACCAGCCCCCCTCTCCAGTCCTCCTTTCTGCTAGCAGGTTCAAAACCTGCTCTGTCCTGAAACTATAGCACAGCCAGTGCACTGCAGATCTAAGAGCGCTTGCTTCAGTTTCAGAGCTCTAGTTATAAACAGGAAGCCTCTTGATTTAGTTCTCAAGGCTTGAAACTTTTGTTTACTCTCCAGGAAACTTCATTTAATACTCTTGTTAAATAAAAAATAAACCTGAGAAGTGCTTGAACCCTTTTTGAGAGTGATGTTTTTGGTATCAGTCACCTTGGCCTGCCTGACCTTTCACTACAATTGAAACACTTCTACTCTCTAACTGCTTTAGCAAATTGCTGTTATGTTTGTTTTAAATATAGAGGATGTAGCACCTCCTGGCAAGGCATGAATAGTTTTCAAGGCCAGGATTTTCTATTGTTAGGCTGTCTTTTTCTGATCAACAAGTTCTACTTATTTCATGTTGGAGCTCATCAACCTGAAGATTCAGAAGGGTAGAATGAAGTTTGTGTTTCTGAGAACTGATTAAGAATTATAACAACTGCAAATGAAATTTCTACTGTAAAACATCACTTAAATTACTGTAAATCCTCATTTGGTTAACTGTTGTGTTACAGGTACATACTTTTCTCTGTAAGTGAACTCAAATCTATTATTTTTTTGGCTTTTGAAATCAGTTGCTTATAGGTGATATTTGTTTTTTAATGGAAGTAAAATCAGATGATTATCTGCAGTAATGAATCTGAGAAACTGGGGAACATGCTGCCATGATTATTCCCATGTTCAGTCAGTTTATGTATGTATTTCATTGGAAAAGAGTTGCCTAGAAGGTTGTAGGAGAAGCATCTATGAATGAGCTGTGCTATGAGCTCTTAAAGATAGGCATGATAAGAACAAAAGGACCTGAGTGCAATATGAAGGGGCAGAAGAAGGTGAGAGGTTTGCGTCAGCACTACACATTGAACTACAGATAAATGCAAAAGGACTAAAGTGAATCACAGAATCATAGAATCAGCTGAGTTGTAAAAGACCTCCAAGATCATCGAGTCCAACACCACCGTGGTTACTAGACTGCGGCAGTAAGTGCCACATCCAGTCTCATCTTAAAAACATAATGATGACATTAACAGAAACTGATAAAATATGAACTGAGACTGAAAATGAAGCAATATTCAATGTGTTTTGAAGCCATATCTTATTGATGAATGGAGAACAGGATCTTCTTTTCTTACAAGTATGACCTGAAAGATGGTGCTTCTTGTCCTCTCTTCCCAAATAATCCACTGATACTGAGCTCCTCGTGTGACTTTTTTTTTTAATGATATCTCTCAGTAATAACAACTGTTTTCCTTCTTTGTTTTCAGTATATACTCTTAGACTGAGTCATGTCAATGTATGCGGGCTTTGACTTCTCTTACCTTCAGTAGAGTAGTCTTGTTCAACCAAGATCAGACAAATACTGTTGAAGGAAGAGCAGAGAAAAGAGAAGAGAAAGAAGGACAAAATGGTGGTGCAGTAGTGAGGTTTCTGATGTTTGTTGTCTCATTTGAATCAGTCATAAGTTCATTCATTGCATATAGGGCAAAATCAGAAAGGAAGTAAAGGCCTATCAACAGCCAAAAATGTGACACTCACTTGATAAAATTGTTTTGGAATGACTCCTCTAATTGTTTTTTGGCTCATTGTGGGAAAAAAATCTCTCCCTTTTCCTTCATTTTAACAAGAATAAGTATATATAGACTTTCTATTAAAATTCACTAACTGTGGTATTGCTTTTCCTTTTATCTTCTCAGCCAGGTTAATAAGATTCTGTGCACACTGCAGAACAATAACACTCTTGTCTGGTCAAAAACACATTTACATCTTCTGGGAGGAAGTAATCCTTATGTAAATATGCTGGTTGCACTGTTCATTGGGAGTTTGCTTGTGTGCTGAAGAAGTGTGGCTCCTAGCTGATTGTTTAGAAGTAATTAATGGTTCCAGAATTGTTTCTCATGCCTACACTACTGTAAGAATACTAATATACTGTAACTGCAATGCTCCCAATTCAGATTCAGTGGCAAAACTACACTGTAAACAAGTATAATATATCCTTCTCTCAGAGCAAAGATATTTTATGTTGGTAAAAGCATTGTTATATGTAACTATATTCCAGGTATTTCTACTGCCAAAATACTGACCAGGTGACACATCTTTTCTCAGCCTGGCTTACAAAGAAATGGAAGTTGTAGGTCATAGTAGACACAGTACTCATTATGCCTAATAAAGAACTTTCTGGATCTCAGCTCCTTCCCATTGAATCTCTTTGTCCAGATATGCAATAGTGGCACTTGCAAAGTCTTCTGTGCAAAGAAAGCCAGTAAAGAGGAGCCAAAGAAGTGGTAAGAGCTTCCAGGAATAACTCCTGTTTCAGCTTGAAACTGTCATGCTAGGAGGATCTTTTAGGACCTTAGGCAATGAAATGACGTCGCTATTCTCATCTGATAGTGGGAATAAACTCTACTTTATCCTCCTGCTGTTTTACCTAATCGGATGATAATGATAAGCTCTGGGGACAAGACTGTCACTTAATAAGTGTGTTTAGAACCCAGTTTGCAGGTGAAGCCTCTAAGCCTTGGAGGCCACAGTCATGAAGGGATTTACATGGCTTTGCCCATTGATTTCCATGGGAAATACATTTGTGGGTCTTGGTTGTGGATAACACAAATACACAGTAAGAATCAGAAATAAAACTTGCAAGACTGTTGAAGGGATTATGTTGGAATGGCGAAAAGGGATGGCAGAAAGAAAGACAGCAAAAAACCCTGAAAGAATAAAGAATTTAAAATAACAATATGCAAGGTTTTAACATTTATATGTTAAAGATCAAACAGACCATGCAGTAACTTGCAAAATAGTCTATGCTTAAACTGCACCGAAGGTTAAGAAGCTAGTAGAATTGTTTCATTCATTTCTTTACTTCTTTCTTTTGTGATGAAGAGCACTAAATCTGTTATCCTAGGATAAAAAGATGATCCAGGCCATGGAATATAAGTGGAACATTGGTATCAGGAGACTTTCTTCTGCTGCTGTTATAGTTTTAGGGTGAAACCTAAGTCCAGACCTTAGCCTTGTCCAGTGATTAAGATCTTGCTAATAGGTGTATTGATTATGTAGAAAATTTAAGGCTTCAAGTTTGAGCATGGCAATGAAAAGGATGGTGCAGAAGATATTAGAGAATGGAGTCCTTCTCTTTTAAAGGTTTCTGTCATTGATGTGACTGAAACAACAAGTCCACTCTGATAAAGCAAAATTCTCCATAGCCAGAAAGGATTGGACTGAACTTCCCTCTCTGAATGGGGAAGTACGGGAGAGCAAACATAAGGGAAATACTTTTCCAAACTACAGCTCTGCTGTCTTGCTGAGCTGAGGAGTGACTCAAATCTGTGACAATACCTGACTCTCATGCCTTGCTTCCCCTCTAACCCTCACTTCACTCTAAATGAGTATTGTGAGAAAGGAAACAGAGAGACAGAGCCCAAGTGCATGTCCCTCGTCTCCCCTACTACAGCCACAGTTCAGCCCTCAGCTAAAGCCCAGTTCATGGCCAGAGAGGAAGGAAGGGAACTGTTCCTCTCCTCTGGGTAGAGGATAGACTGCAATGAGTATAGACTAACACGTGAGGCCTTTTGAATGTGAAGACAACCACGTTATTGTTTGTGGGGCTTGGTCCCTAGTGGTCTGGGCAGGACAGGGGGACCAGTGAAGTCAGCTATTGCACGACTTTCTGTGTGATTCATTGACATAATGTTTAAACTGGAAACCTCGGGAGAGATGTACAGTTATTTTGCTGTCAGCCAAGATTCTGCAAATTGATTTCTGGCTCTGTTTGTTTGATTCTCTCTAAATGGATATTAGTTGTTTTTACTTACAGCCACTGACCTCACCTTTTGGTTAAAGGGTAGGAATTTAAAAGGGTGTTCTGATGATGAGAAGCATAAATTCAACGCTCTCACATGGAGAGCTGGGAATACAAATCTCCTTGTCTTCCATGAGAATTTTTATTTCTGTGTGAATTCTAAAAGCCCCTTCTCCTCCTATCACTGCAAGGCTGAATTTTTGTTTAAAGAAAGCTGCCTAACAAGGTGTTTAAAACCTGTGTAAAACCAGGCAAAGGAACTGCTGTTGTGCTGTAGTAATATTGGAAACAAAAGTCACTCTCATTTCATTTAACACTGTGGATCAGAGAAGAGGGAATGAAAGGTATTCTGATTGCAATGTGATTTTATTTATCCCAAGAAAATTAATTACATTAATGCTTTATTAAATTATATTTAATTAAAAAAAGCTAAACCCCAAGAGATTGTTTGGATCGTTCAGCCATTCAGGTCTGGAAACTGAATCACCTTTAAGCAGACTCCATGCAGAAAGGAAGTAAGGCAGTTTTCCATTTTCTTGGGTGACAATTCAGCATTGAAGAATTGCAGTATGTTAATAATACAAGGAGTAGATTTGCCACTCTAATCTCTTCAGTATCTACTTCCCTTTCCGCGATTATGGTAGATCTCTATTAGGCCTCTTTCTGAACTGTTTAATAATTATGGCTGTGCTGTGGTGCTGTAGTTCAGCAAAGCTGTGACTGAATGTGTAGGGTCCCTTGCTTAGTTACATTCATGCAACACATCATGGCTGTAGAATTGACATTGCTGAACAATCTTTATTTTAAAATGTATAGTATAAAATGTCACATTTGCAGATAAAGGGGGAACATTCCTATCTATGCAGGCAGAACTGATTTTCTTCCTCCACAAAAATACCATGGTTCCTTGGGAACCGTCTTTTATTAATAGATCTGAAAATAGCCTTCTTAAGCCTTTCAGTCAGACGTAAACTTTTCAGTCAGAATGGTCTGATGTCAGATCTACAAAAGCTATGGTGCCTAAATTATAAGCTTGATTTACTTTTTGGATGTATGAGTTCAAATATGTTCTTTGCAAATCCTAGCAATTTTGGTGTAATCAGAAGAGATTACATGCAATTTCATTGTCACTGAAACTAACATCCACAGGGCTGAGAAGCACAGACAAGACAGCATTCTGTTCGTAGGAATAATAGCCTACTGTGTGAAATAGATGTAAGATTTCTGTGATATATTGGGCTGTCCAGTGGTGCTTCAGGGAACGTCAGTTTTGTGCATGTAACCAAGGTTCAAAATCTTACTTGCTTCATTTCTTTCCATTTGTGATTTTCCTCCATTAACTAATCTCTTTCTGGTTACCTTTTTATCTTTGTTGAGAATCCAGTCAAGGAATTCGTTCAGATCACATTCTTCTGGGAGTTTCTATAAAAGATTAACTACAGTAGTAATGAAATATGATGAAATATTAAAAATATTTTAATTTAATTATGCACTTTTATGAACTTGCTTTGCATTTACTGCATTTTGCAGTAATTGCTAGTCTTTTTTCTATCTCAGTGTAACAGGGACCAAAGTGCCCAAGGAGCGTGACAACTTTGTGACCTATAAAATGCAGGCTTGGGTCTTCTGATTTACTTCATCATTCTGCATTATTTTCTTGAACATGAGTCTTCGAATGGTGATTGTGCATCTTTGTGTGTGCACGTGTGTATAATGGTATGTGCAAAAATGGCTGAAAGTGATGCTGGAAATAGGTATCACAGGGGGATGGTGCTGGAGCTTTTTTCCACTTGAGTAGAAGCATTTATTTGGTGATGGGAGGATGAAGGGATCTAGTTTTATTGTCATTCTCTCTCAATGCAAGTGAGCTACTTGTTGAAGAATGCAAGATAAAATCACCTTACCCACAACTCAGACTTCCCAGTCTCCAGAGATATTCCAAGATGAATCAGGTGGAACAGGTGTTTCTTTTAAGGACTTCAAAGCAAGTGTATTGGATTCCTTTAGAGTAATCACAGCCTGGATCTGGGATTCTGCCTCACTGGTTCCCCCCACATAGTGAATGCCATTTCAATACCAGTTCAATGCTTTGCTGCCTTTTCAGATGCAAAGTGTAACTTTCAGTGCTGTTTGATCCTTGAACTTTTCTGGCTCTGTTCTTAGAAGGATGCACTTGTATGAAATACTGCAATGGTTATAAATATGGGGGAAAACTGACATTACTGTCCTTGGAAATGTAAATTAATCCATTTTCTAAGAGTTTTGTGCTGCACTGAATATGTGTATATTTTGCAAGTCTTTTTGGAGCAAATGCTGACGTTTATACCACATAGAGTAAAATCCACTTGAAAAGTTGATGGTTTGTATGAAGAAATTGTCATTTGTGGTAATTTTAAATTCCTTACTTTCCTTTAATGTTCGAAAGATACTATCAACTGAACTCTAATAGTTTTATCTCTATTAAATTTTGTAATAATATGGAAAAAGAGGAGTCATTCAAACTATTTCCAGTGAGTCTCTGGTTTATGATAAAATCTATAACCATGTAATTTGAGTTTTACCCAGCTTCTAAATGCTGTGAGCAATTTCTTTCCCATATTGAAAAACCTGCTGTCAAGATTGAAGAGGCTGCAACGAAGAACTGTATGAGTGCTTAGGACTGTGAGGATATGAGTTATGAAGACAGATTAGACGGACCTAGCTACAGGCTGTAGTATATTAGACAGCATAGATAAATTGAGGCTAAGAGGGCATTTCACAGTGGGATGAAATATACTGAAGGAATGCTACAGATTGATGCCTCTTAGTGGTTTAAGTCTAGTTGCTTCAAAAGCATGAGGTCACATACCATGAAGTTGACAAGTAGACTTGGAAACTTGTAGACAGGCCATTGAAGTGAAGCATTTGTGTTCGAATAAGGGAAGACTGTAGTGAACTGTACACATCAGTAATAAATAGAAATTGTTTCAAGAGGAAAATGGATTAAACAACCTGAAAAAGAGAAATAAAAACATGGTTTCAGGTGAAGAAGAGTGAAAGGACTGGGATAAAATAATCTAGATATAAACAGAAGCTTTCTTTAAGAAAATACATTTTTCCCCCCATCTACCTTCCACCTTGCCTTGCTGACTTTGTACAGTTCCTGCTTATGTTTCAGTCAATTTGGATGTGCTTTCTATTGTTAAAGCTTAGGGCTCCCCCAAGGTATGTAAAGTAACTCAAAAGGATTGGAGGTTGCAAAGGTTTTTGAAGTACTTTTATTTTTAATTTACTATGTAGTAGTAGTAGCATGTACACATCTCACGCACAAACTGTACACTTTTGTAAATTTACTAAGATTAGTTCACATACCTGCAAGTAGAAGACTTCATGTTCCCCATTTAGTGCTTTATAGAATTTCAAATTACAGTTATTTGTAGAAAAAGCTGCTTATATTGTATTACAATAATGATTTTTTTCTGTATCCCACTAACTTTGTTAAAACAGCATTGACTCATAACCTCCTGCTGCACTGATCTCTGTGTTAAAAAATTCATCTTATCAGTTGTACTCATGGTGCTGAAGTAAAAAGGAGCTGCTTCTTGATAATAAAGTGGAATTTGCTTAGCTTGGAGGTATCCACCTGTAGGAATGGCTTATGCTGCTTGCTGTTGCCTTGACCTGCATTAGCAGGATAAGACATACCTGTGGTGTGATAGGATGGAAGCTGGGAGGTGGCAGCAATAGGATTTTTTTTGGTTCCTTTACTTGGAGTGTGGTGGGTTTTAATGCCTTGGCCAGTAGCTGGATGCCCACCCAGACACTCACTCCCTCGGCTCAACAGGACAGGGGGAGGAAATCAGATGGAAAAGCTCATGGGTGGATATTAAGAGAGGGAGATTGCTTGCCAGTCACCATCACAGCCAAAACAGACTTGACTTGAGGAAAATTAGTTTGATTTATTGACAATTAGACCAGATTTGGATAATAAGAAAAAAACCTACAAAATTAAAACACCTGCCCTCTCCTCTCCCTTTTCCAGGCTCAAATTCATTCCCTCATTCCCAGCTGGAACCCGCTGTGTCTGGCATGGTGAAGCCCTGGACACTCCTCAGGGAGGCTGCTCCTGACAGTGCCTGGGTACTTGCACCCAATACCCTGAGATGTATTAGTCTTTTTTTTTTTTTTTTTTAAGAAAGCTTAAAAAGTATTTTTGACTATTTTAGCTTTTTCTTTTATGCAATCTACTTTCTGAGACATTCCTTTAGTTTCTTTAGAATTCAACCATAGTTGAAATCTTAGTGTAAATTAACCCAAAAGGAAATCCTTTTCTCTGTCAAAACATGCTTTTAAAGTGAAATGATACTTAAAGACTCTAGTTTTGAATAGATATTAAAGAAAAGATTGTTACCACTTTTCTCATTTCATTGAAGAGGTCACCCCAGTTGATTTAGCCTTTTTTTATTATTATTTTTTAAATTAGTTGCTTAAGCACTTCCAGATATCTAATTAAGTTCCCAATTATTGTGAATATTCTATCCTCAGATGGCTTCTTATATTAGTAAATAGTTGTCACAAGGTCGTTATTTCCACCCAGCTTATAGAAACTTTTCCCTGTTTTTGAAGTAAGGAAATCAGAATATTACACTGCCTTCTTGCACTTGGATTAAAAAAAAAAATAATCTACTTAAGTAACTTGAATAAAACCATAGTGGTCACACTGCCCACATGATTGTGTGAACAATATGATCACAGTGGAGAATAATTCCCACTGATGATTCACTTAAGACAAATTTTAGAGCTGGTCCAAAATTGTGCCCAGAAGGGAATCTATATGTTCCCCTCCTTCAAGAATAAAAACCTCAGAACACAGTAAAAACAAACTCCAAGGTTTTTTTTCATATTCAAGCACAAGTGCTATGAAGAGAGGCTGAGGGAGCTGGGGCTGTTCAGCCTGGAGAAGAGGAGGCTCAGGGGAGACCTCATCATTCTCTTCAACTGCCCGAAAGAAGGTTGGAGCCAGGTGGGTGTCGGTCTCTTCTCCCAGGCAACCAGCAGTAGGACAAGAGGGCATGGTCTTAAGCTGTGCCAGGGGAGGTTTAGGGTGGATATTAGGAAGAAATTCTTTACAGAGAGGGTAATCAGGCATTGGAATGGGCTGCCCAGGGAAGTGGTGGATTCTCCATCCCTGAAGGTTTTTAAGATGAGACTGGATGTGGCACTTAGTGCCATGGTCTGGTAACCACGGCGGTGTTGGATCAAGGGTTGGACTTGATGATCTCGGAGGTCCCTTCCAACCCGACTGATTCGATGATTCTATGGTATTGAACTTATAAAACCAAAGTTTGTTACCAGTCTTATAACACAACCTTCTTACACAGCTGTATCCTGTTAAGATGCTGTACCCGCTTTTTTCCCCAGAAAGAAGCATTTCATTCCTTTTCTTTTGGCTAAAGCTGGAGTGCAAAGCACAGCAGCTGCTGTCCAAAGATAGTAGACTTACAGGTGTGTGTTTTGCAAATGTGGAAAAACAATTCAGCCGAGATGTTTCTTTCCATTATTTTAGAACTTGCTACTCTAGTAGCAGGAACAGCTTCCAAATTTCTCTTCTGTATTTTTTTTTTTTTAAACTAGGGTATGTAAATACCGAACCAAATATAGAGCCTCCCTTCACACGTCCAGCATTCTCCTGATGTAAGATCCTCTAATATAAATGTCAGTTCCCTTGCTTATGTTCTGGCAGAATATTAAAATTAACACTTGCATTTTCACTTGCATTTCCAACACCTTCATCTCAGTGGCCAATCAGATCTTCAGAGTAGCCTTTTTCCTCCCACCAATCTGAATGAAGCAATCTCTGATCTGAAAAAGTAATTTTTTCATCAAGTGTTTTCTCCTTTTGCTTGTGTATAGGATATGATTGGAAAAATCAAACAAAAAAATTATGTAAGGAACACAGAGCTAGAAACAAAACCTTAAGTATTTGGGCAAATATGGAAAATATAGCTCAGGGGTACTCCTTTTGAGCTATCAACATGCTTTTTAACAGGGTGGATTTGAGAGATGCTAGAAATTCATTTAGGAAAAACACTGCAAAGACAGCTTTCAAATTCTTTTTGTGTTACTGTGACAAATTATAGGCTTTTTGCTGTAATACAATACAGAAATTTGCAACTGCATCAACATAGTATCTACAAAAATCTACATACCCCTTCATCCACACATGTCCACTGTCAGTTCCTTGTATTGGTTGATATTTAGAGTTTTTAGTGAGGTCTGAATTTTTGGAAGAAGGTGTGACTCAAATATATTGGTTATGTATGAGTAGAATTCTCAAATTGTTGTTTGTCAAACGTGTATATTTAGTATAAAAGGCAGGAGTCAAAATTTTCCAGCTTGGCTGCATAACAACATATGCTGCTTTTCAAAACTGTCTACTTTCAGCCTAGTTTTCTATGGTTTGCCCTGAGACTGAAGCATTGGGATTTCTCTTCACTGCTGCCTTTACACCACAGCGCTTTTCAAATGAATATACCTTCTGTGAGGGGGAGAAAAAGAGGATGCATAAATCCGTGGATGTCATTGCCTCCTAAATGAGAGCTGGATGCCTCTGTGGCATTGAAAGGGAGGCTCCAGACTCATCAGGGGATACTGCTGTGCCAGGAGGGCTGGAGAGTGCCCCCTCCTTGGGCAGCACTAATGTGGGAGAGGATGAGGAGGATCTGTATGAGTGCTGTGACTCAGAAAACCTCCTGCTCCCCATCTGGGATGAGAAGACTCCTTTCTGTAAAACATCATCTTTCCCCATACCTGATATTTAGTTGCACTCAAGCAAATCCTGCGGTCTGTGGGGTCTTTGCAAGTGTCTGTCAGGAAAGAAGAGTCACTCCAGACCCCCATAGGAGTGAGTGAGTCTTGTCTATGGCTTGACTAGCATCTTGAGGTGACTGGCATCTTAGTGACCAAGAAGAGAGCTTGTAATAGTGGAGTGCAAGCTAGGGGTACAATCTGTGGGATTAAATAAAGCCTCTATATGAAAATTGAGATTTTTTTTTCCTAAATGAGAAGCTTAGACAGAATACATCTGAGCAATGATGAGAGCTGTGACTGATAATGTTGCTCAGAACCTTAAAGTATAGGTCTTCTGTACAAAAGGTTACATGCTGCATGTGTTGTTTCTTCTTCTGTGTATTATGCAGTTACATGCCTGTTGACGCTCTTCTTGTTTCCTCTTCTTTAATTCAGAATTCTTTTTTTTTTCCAGTTAGAAACCCAAGTCTCCTTTGAGTTATAATAACTTGTTTATATGATAAAAAGACTCCATTTGTTTCAATTATGAGCATGATTTTGATTGTTCCCTGGTAAAATGCTGTAGTAAAAAAAAAAAAAAAAAAACCAACAACAAATTATACACAAACATGACAATGTCCTTTCCAAAGCCTAAACAGTCCGTGGCTGGAAGGCAGAATTTAGGGTCTTGGTTTATAAATTGCTATAGCTGAGACAATAATACATCATTCGCAGCTATCACATAGCAGAGACAAATCAGATAATGCAGATAAAATCTCCTTTCTGTGGATTAAAGTGAGTGAAAAGCAGAGATAAATTGCAATCTCCAAATCAGTGGCAATACAAACTAGACAGGAACCTCCTACAAAGATGAATATAATTGCATCTTGATTTCAAAGGCTCCTAGATTTGTAATTCCTAGAAAAATTAAACAACAGGTTTCACCTAAAGGTATTTTTAGCATCTACAGGTGTATTTTGGTGGTGGTAAGAACTGTTGATATGTCAAACGTAATTTTTGATGATGAGATATTGAAGGAGAGCACCAAATTGTGTATATTATCATGTTTGATGATGAGCAGCTGCAAGCCCAAACTAACATAAATGAAATGTGTATCACATTTTTCTGTACCCTGGGGAAGTGCAGGACAAAGTAATGCAGTGATTACACTTCCACTGGCATGCCATTAACAATTCCAGATGGCAGCACTTTAACTGCAAACATTTCCAGGTGTAATGAGAAGGCTAAAAATAACTAAACAGCGAGGCATGACCTAGTGACAGCCTAATTTGCAAAAGGAATGAAGAGACAACAACTGAAGGCATCTGAAAGAAATGGCTTAAGCCATGAATGAATTCATGTAAATATAAAATATTCTTAAGGAAGGACATATGCACGATCTGTCTTTGCTTTCTGCATAATTCATCATGAAGATGAAAAGTGTTCATTCATGTGCAAACTTATATGTATAACCTGGTAGGAAAACACTAAATTCCTCTCAAAAAAAGACGAACCTTCTTCATTTAAAACTGTCATCCTGATAGGAAAGCAGAGGAATTTGTATTTGCCTTTCAGCAAACTTGTTCTCTGGTTGGTTGGTTGGTTTATTTGTTTGAAGACAAGATACTGGAATTTAAATATATGCCTTAAGAAGCAAGGATATTTTCGTATTTTGCTTAATGCCCAGAAAGTGCCTTGGGACATCTTAAGTAATTACCATCCATTTAAGACTGAATTTTATAGGATAATTTTATTTGCTCTGTCACTTATGCGCTAGCAATCCTTGCATTTATGTGCATGAAGTGGATTGACTGCTATTGGCTTTGAATAAAAGTAATGATTTCTGTCAAATACATTTTGCATCATCTTCAGAAAAGTTACTGAGCCTAGAACAGAGATGAGGGTACAGAGTGCTACCAGTGTAGAACTGAATGACAGATGCAAAGCTCTTTCAGTGAGAAACTGTTATTTATATAAAGTTCAGGTAAATCAATGAGAAGTAACTGCTTCCCGGTTGTCCTTTGCCAGTAGATATGGCTGTATGGTGAAGACCTCCTTCTGAGGAAAAA
Source organism: Corapipo altera (assembly GCF_003945725.1). NCBI lineage: Eukaryota > Metazoa > Chordata > Aves > Passeriformes > Pipridae > Corapipo > Corapipo altera. The sequence continues at coordinate 13,539,386 of NW_020884872.1, forward strand.
GCAATATCTTGAAAACAATGCTGTTTTCTTTAATAGTCCGTAAATTTTCAATCTATTTTAGCACTCACATAACCTTACAGACTTAGCTGGACAGATTTCTTTTTATTGCAGCTGGTAAAACTTGGATGTCTTTAAATTGTCAGTGGTAACTTTATTATTTCAGTCAAGAACTGTCCACTGTCTGCAAGGATCATACTCACACATTATAACTGAAACAGTCTTGAATGTCTCTGGGAACGAACATGGAGATAAGTTGCCATTTTTGCTGCAGCACTGAGGGTGGTTCAGATGAGTCTGTTTTCACAGTCTGAAACTACAAACAGCTCCTGAAATATGTATTGTCCCTTGCACCCAGTGTGCTGCAGCTCTGCTGCAGTCCTGTCTCTTGTGAATTTTGCATTCATCATTTTGCTCCCTGCTGTTGCCATCGTCCCTCCCTCTAGCACGTCTCAAAAGGAGGGTCTTCGTTCTTTCTTCTCTCAGGATCAGAGCTAAAAGTCATGATTTCCCTCCCCAGGCTGAAGGGATTGGCTCCTGCTGTGGCTTGCTCAACCCTCTTGTGACCCCCCAGACTAGATGACGGCAAGGATGGCATACTCATGCTAAAATCACCAATATCTCTCATGGATAACATGCCTATGTTGGTTGAAAGAAGGAAGAGAAACTTATGTCTGTCAATAACCTGAAGAGTGCAAGATCAACTTTTTGAGATTATGGAACTGTCATATAACATTCAAAAGATGAGGTTAAAAATTCATCATCCTTGTCTATCTCTTGATTGTATCTTTCAAAATATGCAGGCAAAAGAGATATCATTCATGATACCACCATTCCGAAAAATGAAAAAGGCTCACTGAAAATGTTATTTTCTGTCCTGAACACTGCCAAGGTAGAAAAGTGACTTCTTCTGCTGATAAAAACACATTAGACAAAAAATCCAGACTTACAAGACCTGTACATTCCCTGCATGAGGATGCCATGAGCTCTCATTCATTTCTGTTCAAGCTAAGAAATCAGGAAAACCTTACTAAATTAAGTAAAGTTTCAGGCTTATGAGGCTTATGGTTTAGACTCAAGAGATAAGTCAGGCAAACACCAACACTTTGGCTGCTTATCCAAATTAACCCTCATACTTTCTGAAATTTGTTCATGGCTCATTTTCCCAATGCAGGAAGGGAAGTTAATGAGAGTTTTGCTTAAATTAATCTCACTTCCAGTTTGACATATGTGGAAGCTAATATAAGTTTAAAAATGCAATCGTTCAAGCACACTGTTGTGGTAGGCAAATATTTATACATAATCATCTTGTTATATTAAGGAGTTTATTATTCAAATATGTTCTGCCTTTTGGGATATAATAACTTTTGAAATATCCAAAAGAAAAATCAAATGTGATGACTTTTAATACATCTTTCTATGAATGAATATTCTGATATGAGAAAAAATTGTTGTTTGGAATTTATTTGTTGTGAAGAACTTGCGTCTTTACTGGATATTGAATGCCTTCATCTCCGCAGAGGCATTTCTATTTGGAGTTCCATCCATACCTGCCTTCTTTCATAGCCACGAGCCTAAATAGAGGAAGATGTTTATCATTTTCCATTTAGAAATTAGTATTCTGGTCCCTCTGCACTGCATATAAAATGCTCGTTATGCTGGAGTTTCATTGGAGTAGAAATGATTGTTCCAAGGGGAAAATTTCTCTCATTAAGGTTTGAAGTGCATGCCTCAGGGATGGGTGCATCATCTTTCTTTCTTGCACACAGTCACTCGTTGTATATCAGCACCAATTGCAAGGTAAAGTTCAAAGCTTGCCTCTGAATTTGTTCATATTCAAGCCTGCTGAGAACAACCTGTCCGTTCCTCTCAGCAGACTCTCTTCTTACACTAGAACTCCTTTTCCTTTTCATATCTGTATAAAATATACAAACTATCTCTTTCGGTCAAGGACTTTGAAAAGCCTTGAGTTCTGGTTAGTTCTTAACATCCTTTTGAGGTACTCCTCTGAAAATATTCTGCTGTGTCTTTTCGATCAGACTGTAAAGTCTTTGGAGTTTGTGCACTGCTTTGCAGAATTTTGAGTGGGGAACACTGGCTTTTACTTAATGTGTGTGAAAATTGGGGAAAAAGTTCTTACATTTGATAACCTATTTCTCTATAGGAAAAGTGGGAGTGGATGAAAAATTTACTCTGATTATTTGAGGGAAAACTAACATTGCTGGAACTATCTCAAATTCTAATCTTCTGTCTTCTCTGATAAATGTATTTAGGAGGATGCCTGCATTTGGGGCATCCTCAATTACCTGGTTCAGGTAATTTTGAGCCAAAAATGATAATGTGCAGTAGTTTATATTGAGGAAAAATAAGGTAGATTGTCAACACAGATTTTCTGTCTGAATGATGGTAATTTTATGTTTCTGCAGAAAACAAAATAAGTTTGTTGCAGCACGAGCAGTCTCAGCCAGCAGATTTGTTTCTTGATATCCTCAATTAATCTGACTTCCTTTTCTGTGCTGCTTCACCTTGAGTTTATCTTGTTAGGAAATTCCTGATAACCTTCTGGAATAAAGGCAATCCCACATTAACTAACAGCTGCACATTGATATGAAACTGTGCCTGGGAACCTTCCTGGGAACCTCAGAAGGAGAGAGGTCTGTGAAAGATTATGAAGGTGCACTGCCATGTCCTAGTTCAGGGAAAGTATGTAAAAAGTTGCTTATCTGTGGAAAAATTTTTTGGTTTTGTAAAATTCAGCCAGATCTTTAGCAATTGGAAAAGGTTCTTAAAATAGCCACTTGCTTCTTTTCTAGTTCAGTGGCTTTAGCATAAAATAACTGGGTATAAACCAAACCAAACTGAAAAAGTGCTGTCCTCCTTCGCTTCTGATTTCTGCAGTGGTATTGATCTACATTATTCCACAGCTCTGGTGTCTGGCAGAATCACAGGATGACACACCTATCTGACAAAATGTGCCCACAGCTTTACAGTTTCACTTATTTTAGGGAAAAACCCCCAACCCTGAATGCTCTGAAATTCCATCAGGGTTTGAAGGAAAACATGTTAGTTACTAGAAGGATAGGAGGAAGAATGAATTGAAGGGAATTCAGTTGTTTTTAAAAGTTGACTAGATTACTTGAACTTTTAACACCAGAATAAAAATTTCATTGAGCAATGGGAGAATATCTTCCCCTTGGAGCTGCATGTAAACTACCTTACTGCATAAGGAGACACTGCTTTTACTTGACACCATTACTATATTAGATTTCATGCTTGCAAACACCATTACAAAGGAGTTGAGGATAGAGGATATGTTCAAGACCCAGTAGGAGTCTTGCTGAAAAAATGAATGTATTAGAGTTCCTTGAGACATCAGGGACTCTTCGATTTTCCTGTCTGTTTTCTTCTTGCTCCTTCTGTGAAAGTCCAAACTCAGTAGTTTATTCATGATCTATACAATTGGATAATTTTCTGTCTTGTGGTGGAGCCAGTCTGTTTGTCTCTGTAGATCCACTGTTGTTGCATTATACTATTTACTAAGGTGGGCATTTTAATATTTGGTAGGAGAATAGAAGTCTGCAGCAATTCCAACATCTTCACCCATCACTAAAAAGCTGAGTTAAAAAGTAAACTTTGCAGTCCTGAAGAGACCAAGCAAGAGTGAGAACTGAATATGTGCCAGGCAGTACTTAGAGAGACCCATCACTGGAAGTGCTTAAGTCCAGGCTGGATAAGGCTTTGAGCAACTTCATCTAGTGGAAGGCATCCTTGCCCATGGCAGGGGGCTTGGAACTAGATCATCTTGGTCATGGCACCTGCTTTTCAGATAGTTATATGGATTAATGAGATCCTCTCTTCTCTAGACTAAGAAGGCCCTCAGTCTCTCCTCATAATCATCTTTGTAATCTTTCTCAGAGAAACACAGGTAAATATCCTGGGTCTGCTTGTGTAAATTCTTCTAGTGAGATGAACTCGGAGTTTGGCCAAAGGCTTGCTTAAAAAATTAAAACAAGAGCAACAACAACAAAAGGCGAAGCCTCTCTCCCTACCACCTAAAGATCATCCTCCAATACTTGGGAAGCTTAGGGGAGAAGTGGTGAGGAATGTCTCTGAACAAGGGAAAGGTTGTGCAGCTTTCCCAGCTGATGTGGGCTCAGAAAGCTTGTGGTGCTCCTGACCTGCCAGGCTCCAGCTGCTGGGCCTGGACAGTGCCCATGCAGTCTTTCTTCAAAATATTGGGTGTGGTTTTCTGGTGCAAATGCAAACAACATAGAAATTAACGTGAGTGCTTTTCCTCCATATGTCCAGTGGCTGCTTTTTCACTCGTACCTATTCACCTCCACTGGGTTTTGGTTTCAGCCTTTTGTTTCTCCCTTTAAACTGCTGTGTTTTCCAGGGATCTCCGTATCAGTTTATCATTATTTTGCCTGAACAAATCCAACCTCCAGGACATCTCCAAGGCAGGATTTCTCTTTTCTTGGGTGGTCAGTAAAGATTCGAGAGATTTTGCTCTCTCTCTGTCAGGCTCTGCCTTGCATTTCTGGAGATCCAGTCACTGAGAAATGCCAAAACAGGGACTTACCCTCCTTCATGGGTTTTCTTAGTAGTCTGTGACATGATATTTGCTGTGCACTGTATTTCCCTAGTAAGATGTTTCTGTGGTTGTGTTGGGTTTGTCACAGTTTCTGTCTTCACGGAGAGATGGCACAACTGGACAGTGCTTAGAGGTAACTGGATTGAAATGGAGTTGCTGAGCTATTAAAAGCAGTGCAATATTAGCAGAATAAATTAACCTGAGAGGGGCCCTGTGCAAGGCCAATTTTAGCTTCCAAGGTAGCCTAAATGTGGCCACAGAGCACTGCAGTGCAGCACATACACCTGGTCATAGATGCTTCCAGGAGGAGTGGCCTTAGAAAGTGAGCACCCACAGCCTTGCACAGAGGTGATCAATGACAGTGGGTCTTTAGAGCTGCTGTGTGTGCAGCATCAGATAACTTGAGACTGCATGAGGTTTCTCAGGTTAAGAAAATGCTACAGTCAGCCCCAGTATCAGCAGAAAGTGTATTTTCAACTTTTGTGTTACTACAGTTTATGATCCTCATGATCAGTGATGTTTGTGATGTGATTTACAACTTCTCACAGTGTGACCTGAGGTAGTGAGAATGGGAAATGCACATTTTCTAGGTGTCAGAGGAGAGGTGTTGACCGAGCTGTATGCTTGGCAAGAGGTAAATCCTGCCTATTTTACGTCAGTGGGAGACAGATAAACATGAAATGTTTTGTCCATGATGTAAAACCCTATGAAAGGGATGCTGCAGCTGATCATTTATTTTAGTTGATATATTGTGAAAGGTATACCAACAATTGGTGACTTAAATAATTCAATATTCTTGTAAAACTTACAGGAAATGCTTGCTTTGAAACAATAATTGGTCATTCAGTCCCTATTCAGAATGGTTTGTGTGATGAGTTTTGACATTTTTTCTAATACTTTCTAATACAAATTATTGTTTTCTCGTCATTCAACTAGGACCATCTTCATGCCTGATACAGAATTATTTTTATTATTTTAAACACTAGATTTCTGATTTAATGTTGCTCTGGCTTTAGAAAGAACTGCTTGATAAAACACGTACATTAAAGTTCACGTTTTCTCTGAAGCATCATTTCATTGATATATTTAAGGTCCTTGTTTGGTCACTTACATTATTTCCTCCTTTGGGCATGAGAATCTGTGTGTGCACATGCCTTGAAATCACCTTGAATAATTCAGATTCTGCAGAGACCAACCTCTGCATAAATGATAATGCACAGCTTTTCCAAGCTCTTAAGAACCACAGCGCTATAGATAAGAAAATTCAATAAAACTGAAACTCTCAGTCTTGCCTCCAAGTAATGGAATCAACACTCAGCTTCCCAAATTTAACACTTCTAGATTTTCAAGACTTTGGTGAATTATATTTCCCAATTCTGCAACAAAAATCTCATAGGAGAGAAAGAGGTTAAATCTGTGTAAGGGAGAAAGAAAGAAAGGAAGAAAGGTGTTGTGTCCAGTGGGTAGCCTGAAATGTACATTCTATTTATCTTTTTTTAAATATATTTAAAAAAAAAAAGGGTTGCCACTGATTGATAAACTGAGGCTTCTTGGTTCTACTTTGTGATCACTCTCCTACTACTTACACAAATAGCCTGAATGTTTGCTTTTGGTATTTTACCTTGTGGTCATTTTAGAAGCTGCTCCACCAAAACAAGATTTTATTGTTTTCAGAAGTTTATGAAGCAAAGAATTGAAATAGCTGAAAACATACAAAATAGTCTAATGTCACTCAGTAGTTCAGTTATAAACCTGAAATATGTAAAATAATAATGGAACATTGACATTTACTGCTCAAAATAATATCTGCTATGCAAATCATGTTTTCAATAGGAGAGAAAAGTTTGCAACCAAATAAAATTACCTCATGGGACCTCCCCATGCAAAATTCAAACAGCCTCTGAGAACATCATTGTAGGTGAAGCCACTGAACATCAAGCAGTAGGTGATAAGCACTGGCAATTTTAAAAATGCATCATTTTCAGCAAATGATTGAGAAAATGTCAGCATATAACTTTGCTATTTCATTCTCGTATGTGTATAACTAATGCATTGCTACTGTTTATTTGCTATTGCTGTTTGAAAGAATTTTTGCAGTCAAATATCAATTTTTTTTTTCTGTTAGAGTTTAAGAGGATCCCAAATGTGAGCAATTTATGTCCAGCAGAAGTAAATTTTATATTTTGTCAGTGGTATAAAGATTGATCAACTAGAAAGGAATTTAAATAATTCTTAATATGCTTATTGATCTGAAGGCACATTCCTTAGAAGGTTCATATGAACAATCATAATATATATACATATGTTCATATGTAATATTTGAAGTATGTAGGATTCATACCTACTTTGTTTTTTGTCCTAGTTTGGTGAGATTTGGTCTTAAATTTTGTTTTGATTCTGGTATAATATAAATAATAATGCATGTCTGGATACAGGAGAATAGGGACATCTGCATAGCTTGAGTGCTGATCACATCAAGATTGCTAGTGTGTGGGGAGATGAGATTCTTCTTACCCCTCAAGCCTATTTTAAGGGATAGGAATTGCAGCTCACAATGTGGTGCCGACTGGCTTTCCTGCTTAGCCCCCAGGAGATTACAGTGGAGTTATTGAACTACCACACCGTGCAAAGTGTGCAGGTGTCAGAATCTTTGCCTCCCCACAGCCCTTTAGGGTCTAACTACAAGTTCCTTGAACTCCTCCACAGAAGTGTGGATGGTTCGTCACATAGTGTTGATTTTGCTGAGAGTCAAACTGAGACTGGCTTTCAGATTTAACGGTTTTGGATGACTCACTCTTTCAGAGAAGCAGCTGCAGGGTATTCAGGAATAGGTGAAAATGGCAAGCCAATGACAAATGTTGTTGTGGTGGTGACAGGAGTTGCTAAATATGGTGTAGCACCTCACAGGTGAATAGAGGTGGTGAGCAAATAACATTAAAATACTTGAGCATCTTCCCACAACTCCTAGTATCCCTGGCAAAAAAAAAAATCTGACCTTAGAACTTCAAAAATAAATAATTAGCCCGTTGCATTTGGAACATGAGCTTAAACATGTATGTTGTTCTCATTACCTAAAGTATTTTAATCTTTAATTCTGAGCTTTGGATCTCTTGTACCCTTAGCAGTGAAAGATTCTTTTGAGGTGGCACTCTGGACTTCAGCAGAGATGTGCCAGCCGCTGGAGTGGCCTGTCAGTGCATAAATTGCTGGAAGAAAATGCCTTTAGTATTTCTTTAGAATGTGAACTAATGTGACCAACCTATCTGCCTGCCACCTTGTTGTTTCTGTCTTCTCTGCTGAGCTACTATTATTCAGAGGAACAGGACAAAAAGACAGGCACTGAACTTCCCCAGCCAGATTTACAGAAAAATAACAAAATTCAAAAACTTTATTTTCCTCATTGTTAAGGTCCTGCAGTCCTAAGAGACCACCTTCTTAGGGGTTGATACAAATATCTGTGGTGTACTTAGATGTCCCTGTGACGATTTCTAGCTTGGTACATGAGAAGACATTGAATCTTCTACTCAGCTGCTGATATCAGGTTATGCAGGCTCCACTAAAATAAATCCAGAGCTTGTAGCCTGTTTGCCATATTTAGTGAGTTGTCCCAAGCTCCCAGTCGAGTGTCTTTTCCCATTGATCTCTAGTTTAGTTGTGGATTTTTCTTTTCTTGCCATACCTATTTTACAGATTTGCAAAGTCATGCCTTCCTGAAAGATAAAGGTCTTTTTTTAGGGATCATGTGTTGCAATAGAGGCTCCAACTGGGAGCCAGGGCAAACAATTTACACAGTCTTGTTTTACACAGACTTTAAATAATACTGATGTTGGTATCCAGGTAAGTACACACAGATAAGAGTGGACAAGTTTTCCAATATAATCAGAAAGCCTCTGTGATTTGAAGCCCATTGAGACAGAGATTTGATCTCCTTCAATCCCCTCCTCCCTCTTCTCCCTTTCACCCTTTCTCCCTTAACTGCTTCTCACATTTCTAGAGCTAGGAGATACCCAGTGAAACCTGTTTAAACCACACCAAGTATTCATCCATAAACTGAAGCCTGAGTTTGTCAGTGCACAAAATATAACCGGGTTAAAAAACTCCAAGAGATTTATGGGAAGAAGGTGGCTGACAACCTATAAAGCACGATGATGTGGATGTAACCTCCTAGTTTGGTGGCCCCCAAACTCCCAGAAGTGAGGAGGGCATATGAGAAGGAAGCGATTGTGTGCCTTCTCTGTCCTTCCATTCCCACCCAGTGTCTGCTAATGACTGTTCTCAGAAACAAGACATTGTTTTGCAAAGTCCTGTTGATGTGACACAGTATGTGGAAGTTTTTTGGCAGTCCTAAGCAGAGGGCTAAGGAGTGCAAGCAGCACTGAAAGTGAATAGTCTTTTCTCCCTCAGAAGCTGCCTCTGTCTTTAACGTTTGTGGAAAAAAAAGTTGGCTTACCTTTACTGTATTATTCCTCTTTTGTAGAGAGTATCCTTCCTGTCAGGTACCAGCTCAGACTCTTTCTTAGATGCAGATGGAAATTTTCTTTGATATAGTGCCCACTGTATGACACAAAGGGCTGCAGTTAATCTAAAGCAGGTAGTAAGAACATCTATTCAAGATTCCTGTATTTTAGGACTTGGTATTTAAGACAGTGTCATATAGGCATATGCATTGAGACTTACTTGTAAATAATTTAGTCTAAAGGTGTTTGGAAAGAAATATTTATATCGATATTTTCATCTAATATGAACAGGAATCTCAATGATCTACTAAACTATATGCCTAAATATTTTTAAAGCTTTCTAAGACAGAATGTTGTACAGACTGTGTGAAATTCCATTACTATAACTGTGTTGAATCACTTGGGTTTAGGCTCTTTTGCTTTTTTCTTTCTAATTGCATAACACCATCTCTTGAAATGGTGGCTTGAACAAAAGGCAGACTTTAAAGGATTGAGGGCTTTTCCCCCACACCTACACAAGTATCTAAAAATACTCTTAAAATTATTCAAGAATGAAGCTTTTTATGTTGAATTTTCTCAGATACATTGTGTTTTGCTTTTCAAGGAGTAAGTCAGTTTGTCATTCTCTCTAACACATTGGGTTTGTGAATATTGCTTTCATTTTTACATTTATGGAGCAATGCAAATAGATACCTGCTTGTGATTTGATCAATATAAGAGCTTTAATGCTATTCTTAGGGGAGGGAATATGTTTGATCATAAGATCTGAAATGCATACTCTATTCAATTCATGAAAAGTCAAAAAATATAGTTAAGTTCCTACTAATTAAGCAAGTTGTGACTGACCAAGAATCAGCCATGGTAATCCGTGATGGTACCATAAAAAATGCATTGTAATTAGGTATCACAGCTTGATTACAAATCATCATTATTTAACAAATGTATGCCTCTTTGCTGGTTCCAAGTATCAAACTTGTCACAAGTATCAAGTTTGTCACTGAAAAGGAAAATCAAGTAATAACAGCAACAACAACAACAACAACAACAAAGGAAAGACATTTATACAGTGCTCCAACATTTAATTATTTAAATTTAATACATAAATACTTTTATTTATTAGTCATTATTCCAACCTTCTTTTAAGAAAGACTAAAATACTGTTCCAAAGAAAATACTTAATTTTAGGAAAGAATTTTTAATTTTAACCCTACAAGGTTTTTTGTTCAAAGCTGCCTGTCCTTTTGTCTCTTCTATGTGGGAAAAAATGAAAATATGAAAATATATGAGGGCATATGAAACTAATTCACCTTCAACCCATATCCCTCCTGAAATTCTAAACTCTGTTATGATTCTACAAAAAATATGACAAGAATTATATACTTAGTATGCAGGGACTAGTGCTTGCAGTAATGATGAGGAGCATTTTAGAAGTACAATACGCTTTTTTTAGTCTGTCTACATGTCCCATAATTACTTTCATATTCCTCGTCCCTATTACATAGCTATAAAGTTGTACAGAGGGGTAATATTTGAAATTTTGCAAATATGCATTTGTTCAAATGTTCACTTCGGTTGAAGAAATTCCTACCTCAAAATTTTGTTTTCCTATGTTACTGTTTGGGATGTACATGTTGGCAGCAGTAATGTATGTATGATGCACACTGTAATAGCAGGTGGGGATGATCCTGCAGAGGTGAGAAGAGAATGCAGGAGACCCAACGTCCACACTAACATCTTCGTAAAGAAACACTTCCATCCTGCTGAATAAATGCCCATGAGCAGATGGAGCATATTCAGTGCACCCCAGCTTAGTTTCATCCCAAATGAACACAGTCTGTGTGCTCTGAGATTGCCTTGCTGTGAACAGCAAAATGAAGTAAAGGGGTGCTCAGGAGATTCTCCTCAAAAGCACACTCCTGACCCCAGCTAAAATATCAGTGAAGCTGGGATTTTCAGACTGAAATAAAGTATTAGTTGCCTGAAGAGTTCTATTCAGACACTTGGAAAAAAGTATTTCTCAACAGGATAGACTGCTGCATCATTTTACACCTCTGAAGTGTAAGACCCAGTGAAGTTTCCTTAAACACAATCTCTTCTGCTTCAGATTCCAACCCTATCCTGCCATTTTCAGTAGGAAAGCTAACTATCCTACCCTGCAGCAGAGGCATGAAGCCCTGGAGATAATGATGTGCAAAGCTGCAATAAATATGTTTTCTGCACACAGTTCCAGTCCAGGCATGGTGCCGGGAGAGGACTTGCATTTTTTTACTGTGTGACTTTGTATAGGGCCAGGTGGGTTATGTGCTCTGCCTGCTGGCTTTCACTGGGAGTTAAAAGTCCATCTCTCTCATGTTCCTTGAGTTGAAAAGCTTATTTTCATTTCATTATATAGCTCTCTAACCTCCTGCTGACTCAGCCTTTCCTCCTGCAGTAAGAAATGTCGTGTGGACACAGTCATTTTCAAATATCCTTGTTCAGACTTCATTATAATTTATTATTAGCTGTATTAAGTCTCTCATACATAAGTCTTGAACACCTTAGCTATCAGTATGGTGACTGAGTGAGCATACTGGGAAAGTATGTCAGTAATTTCTTTATCTCATCTGATTAATATCAAATATTGCAATTATTGCAATTCATTCTTGGCACCCACATTTTTTCATTAGCAACATACCACTCACACCTCTTTTCTTACTACCTACTTTAATCAGAGAAATGAGTAGCTAATGACTTATCTGTGCATTGTGGTAGAAATGAGTAAAATGATCAGTGTTTGGGAACTGTTACACACACATGTAAGTGATGCATAACATAATTATATTGCTAGAAATAAGACATTCCCAAACAAAAAAATCACCTGTGGTTACTCTGAATAAACTAAAAGTCAGGTATTATATCACAGCTGTGTCAGAAACTTACTTTTTGTTGAAGGAGTATTTTATTTTTTAAGCCCTAAATCTAAGTGTCACAATTTTAAACACATTCTTGATTTTAAAAAGAATTATAGATTTGGATTCCTTTTAACATTATGGATTTTTGGGCATGTATTTTTATTTTAGAACAGATTATTGCTCAAAGGGGATCCCATCTTCACAGCACTGCAGGCTGAAATTTTTTATAATACCTAATTGGGTCAGTATAAAAAAAAGTTCACAAAGTTCAAAATTCTATCTGCAAAGCAGAATTTAGGTTTGTGTCTATTATTTTGAGCATTATTTTGAGGTTGGTAAGTTTTCAAAATGGGTTCTTCATTTTGGCCATGTAGAATACTTGCACGTACAATATGAATGGCAGTCTACAGGGCTTTCCCTTTCTCGGCAAGGTTATCTCTTAGCAAGCTGTGAGCAAAAAGCTTTAGAGCCCTTTTAGGTGATGTATTTCATTTCTTTAACCTCTGCAGTGCACTCCAGGGGCAGAGCCTCTCCTGCACTGGTTCAGTGGGTTGCAGCTTTAAGGTTTAGGCACATCTGCTCCACTGTTGGGAAACAACTTCTAGAAGAAACTTCTTGCCTCCTGGCTGTGCTCATTACATGCTTCAAGACAGCCCTTTTTTCAGGACCTAGTCTATTCTGTATCTCTCCAGAAACAGTGAAAAGGTAAAACATCTGTACCAATAAAGCCTATCCATCTAGGTCTTATTAGTTTTTCAGCCTTTCCTTGCACGTCCTCGCTAGTTCCAAAATTGCTTCTGGTTGGTGGGTAAGAGCCTGCTGTAAATTTCTTTTCCCTGAGTTATGTAACATTTCCCTACTTCTCTGATTTAATGATCACTTACCTCTGAATGCAACAGCTCTAAATAGTGGCTTTAAGGCAAACCCCATAGATCTGGAAAAAATAAGCCAATAATATGCCTGAAACCATACAGTCAGTTATTTTCCAGGTGGTTAAACAGAGGTTCTTCACATCAAGGTCCTTTTCCAGCTAATTCCTTTATTTCCTGTTTGGTTTTCAGCAGACCTGAATTAAAATGAAATTACTCTACCTACATCTTCCATTACAGCTGTCTGTCAGCTGTCTTGAAAGGTAGACTATATGTTAATTTTTGCATTATTGATACATCTCAAATAATCTGTTTCATAGAAATACTGAATATGCTACAGAGGTTCAGCTAAAGAAGTCTAAATACACTTAGAGGCTGTCTACAACAAAGGTGAAGATTTTAAGTACAATATAGTAACTTATCCACTTGTATTACTTGTAATTAATTTTTCTATACTGTTCTATGTGTGGGTGTGAATAATATGACTGCAAATATTTGCATTTGTTTTCTTCTACATGTTTTCCAAAAAGTAACCTGAAAAGCACACACACAACTTTGTTTCAGGTAGGAAACGACTTTGTTTTGCAGAGGAACCATCTCTGGATTCTGGATAAAAATATCCCTATGGAAAGCAAGAAGGGAACAGTCAGGTGGGCCTCAGGAACATGAACACCCAGCTCTTATTGTAACAGTACATGGTCTGGGCGTCTCATCAACGTCCCTTTGAAAGACTGAACTGTGGAATTAGGTCAGAAAAGGCTTTACTCCATGCTGTAATTCACTTCCCTGCCATGCAGAAGAGAAGACCCAATGTTGTATCTCAATCAGCATTAGCTGTGTGGCAGCAGGATGAGAGTCCCAGTCACGAGCCAGGCAGTACCATCCCACTGTGCTCGGTCTTGGACAGGTACAGATGAAGAAGCTGATGGCTTTCCCACAGTTCGTGACTTACTTGGCAATAGATCTATTTCCTGCTTTGCTTTTCTTTTCTTGGGAAAACACTGCATCATGTATTATGGAAACATCAAGGATACTGTCTTGCCTGTGCTGTTTAGTAAATGACTTAGTGCTTCTTGGTAGAATATAGATGTCAACACGAATATTGAAAATGTCCAAGGGTGTCATGAGTCTTTACGTGCAGGGGAGAGATGGCATGCTATTAATGATCCTTTCTTCCACAAGCAACCTCCAGTCATGTTATATAAGGTTGGGACAGAAATAAAAATAGCCCTTCATTAACAGCAGCCTTGTCTGCTGTACCTATGCCATACAAGACTTATTTAAATAACATTGTGAATTCTTGGGGAAAAAGGACCCAGAGATGCAGCTATTATTTCTGCTGTAGTGTGGCAAGGGCTTTACCGCAGTGAATAATAACAGCCATGTTGATGGGTAGACCTAAATTAAAAGTGAAAGAGGTTACTCATTCATTGCAAAAATCCATCTTAATGTGAAGATGAGGGAGTTTGGGGAGTCTTTTAATTTTATTTCTGCTTTTAGGTCTACTATGTAGTATTTAGGGTCTTTTTAAAGTTGGAAAACTGATAATAATATGACAAACCAGCAAAGTTTTAAACAATTTGAGTTCCTTTTTGAATTCTCCTCTACTAGGCAATTACAAACTCAGTGAGGGATTTTCCCCGCTGCAAAGTGACATATCTGGTGTCTAAAAGAAAGTGGTGACATTTTTCTTCATATATTTTTTCCATATTTTTTTTTTTTGCTTATATTGGTCAACATTTATCAAAGTGTGCCTTGCTGTAACATCTGAGGTTCTTATGTGTTTGGAATTAGGAGATATCCTTGGTATTAGAGATACTAGAATGCTAACCAGTGGCAAGCATCAAATGATACAGGAACTTAGGGGAGTATAAGCATCATATTTGAATGGGCAGGGCTGGGTGGTGAATGTGGGTCAGTGGAACAAAGTGCCTGATCTATTCTGTGTGCTTTGAATGGTTTCATGGCTTCAGGGACTACTCTGGTACTGATGCTCAGTGCACTCCTTGTGGCCCACAAGGAGTACTACTGAAGTACTACTTTGGAATTCCCCCCTGCCCATAGCCGCAGGAATGGCCATGCTTGAAAAACATTTCCCAGTTTGCTACCATCAGGAGGTTTAAAAGGCACCCTGCTGCCATGTAGCCCCCACTTGCAAAGATGAACCTGTGTTCTGAGCAACTTCAGCAGCTGCTCAGTGAGGAACTGAAATGAAGATACATTTATTAATCCCAGATTTTGCCTTGCTGCCTTTTGAGCAAGGGTGGCATTCCTGTGACAGATCAAGAGTAAGATGTCTGAGGAACCATCTTATGATTTGGGTTTCTGTTGTTGTATAGGGGGCTTTCTAGATGGCAGAGAACTCAAGGCATGGGTGTGTGAACAACCTCTGAAGTCCTGTAGCCACGGAAACGTGTGCTGTGCCTGAGGTAGCTGTCTGCCTAAATAACTTGATTATTTAAAATCAAACACCCTGGTGCAAGAGCAAGTGTAGAAAAAGTTTTCCACTCTACCTATCAAAATGTAATAGTATGACTGACTGCAGGTGTAAAGAGGGAGGGAGCAATTTAGCTCTGCTATAAGGTGTAAATAAGGAGAAAAGAATTTGCTTCCATCTTGAATTATGTAGAAAGTAATTAAATGAAGCCAAGTTGCAGAATTGGCTGATTTGTGTGCCTGAAGATATTATTCCAAACACAAATAATGGAGAATGGATCCTGAAATATCCCTGAAATTAGGCTCTATAAAAAGGTCTTTTATTTACTTTTTTTTTCTCCCTTGGAAAAAAGTAATTTTGTTCTTTGCTATATGTAAATGTGTATGTGTTCAGTGGTTCTGATAGATTTACTTTACTTTCATTGCTTTCATTCCTGAGGAGGGGAACATGAATTTTGAACCTATTTTGAACTCTGTGTGTTGGTAATTTACTCAAGAAGGTGAACTGGTAAAAAGCTTTCATCTTCCATTATTATGGGTCCTTGAAGCCAGAAGTCTTCACAGCAGCATACTGAGAATGTCAGAAGGAATCTGTCCTTTAGTCCTTCCCCTGGATAAATAACAGTGGTGTTCAGGAAAATGCAATCTGAAGTCTGGCTAAGGAAATGAAAAAGCAAACAAGCAGGAGCTTTATTTTTAAGGAAGAAAGGTACTTGGGACACTTAAGCATCTACAAGAAAGAGAAATAACGCTAATAAATGGTAAGATTATGCATCAGCATTCAATTTTTAAAAAAAGCTGAAATTCAATAAATGTAATCCTAACATGT
The DNA here is from genome assembly GCF_003945725.1 of Corapipo altera. Classification (NCBI taxonomy): domain Eukaryota; kingdom Metazoa; phylum Chordata; class Aves; order Passeriformes; family Pipridae; genus Corapipo; species Corapipo altera. Next base: position 13,555,459 of record NW_020884872.1, read on the forward strand.
CAAGAAGAACAAGTACTCTGGACTTAGTAGTAGCTGGGTTCAGAAGTAGCACCTAAACTTTGAACTAGAAAGCCAATTATCAATAGCAAGCACATGTAAATAAAATTACATTTTTCTCTTAAGAAAAATTACCCTGTGCCCTATTGCTGTAAGGTGCATTATTTTATCTTCCCACCTTATTGTTTTAGGTAGAACCAGGCAAGTACTTCTAACGGGCAGAAACATTTCTTGGAACTCTTGGAGTTTTATCTTTACATTTTTATTCCTTACAGAAGAAAGTATGTGAAATGTGATTTCCCCATGCTAGGTAGTGATTCTGAAGGAGAGAAGTGAGGAAACAGTGCAGGAAGCTTCAAGTGACTGTGTGACAAGGCAAAGCTTTTAACATTTTTTGTAAATTCAGGTTAAGAGATCGGTGCATAGTGAACAGGTTGGGACAGAATAGAGTGCCTGCTGGTTTGAAAGTCAAGGATGCAGTGAGAGCACTGCCAACTTATGTTAATCAGGTATAACCTATATTATTGGTTGTGTTTTATCCTTCCTTTTCTTCATCCCAGCCCAATGTTTGTTACAGGCCTTTGGTGCCTGAAAGTTGATCTATGTGCAAAATCACAGAAGGAAGATGTAGATTTAAAAGCTCTCCAGTAGCAAAAAGTTTCTGGACCTTGATGGGAAATTCAGGGTGATGTAATACTTTGGTGAGTTCAGACCTAGTGCAACATCTTCCAGCTGGGGTCTTGTGAAACATTAGGACAGTTTTTTGGTCCCCTGAGTGTGTCAGGGCAAATCTGTAGGCAAGACAGTAGCAGTGGGTACGTGCTGTGAAACACAACTGCAAGTGAAAAGAATATCTCTTTGTAATTCTGCCATTTGTTGTAATTTTGCATGTGTTATGAATGGCTCTCACTCTCCTACGTATTTCCCTTCTCTGTACACTTGCACACAAGTCCAAGATGCCCAGACTGACAGGGTATTTCTTTTATTGAGTCACAGCCATGCTAGCAGGAGATCTGAGATCTGAGGACAAACCTTGACTGCTTCTTGGGAATACTAACAGAAGAAATGCTTTGATTTTTTTTCTGGGTTAAAATAATTTCCAACAAGTTGATGTGAATCCATTTGCACCTGCCTTGCAGATATGCATTTCACCATTTGTATTTTTGAAATATTGAGAGTGAGTTTTTGCCAGTGAATGATCTGTGAGCATACTTTGACATTCCATGAATGTGTCATAACTATTATTCAGTAAGAGGCTTGTATTTAAGCCTGGGTAATTGCTCAAGCACTAAAGGCCACAGTAGCTCGAATGCTAAATTTCTTCTGTAATTATGGACTGATTGACTAGATAAATTGTCTGGTACTATTTCTACCCCAGGATTAGATGTTTTCCAGATCCACACAGTTCTATCAAAAATTGCATAAACACTTCTGCCATAAATAGTCTTAAAAAAAGTGATGGCAGATATATGCAAAATGTTTTTTCTTCTCATAGTCATTCCTTGAATAAAACATTGTTTGCAAATTAAACTGTAGTGTTGTTTGGGAGTTTTAATTTACAGACAAGCAGTTCCAGTAACTTTAAAAAGGCTGAAAGAGATAAAAAAGTGAGTATTGCTTCACCTTTGAGTGATTACATGGAAACCTGTGTTTCTGTAGCTAAAGGCATTTATTTCTGTGGTGTGTGAGCTTTAGCTGACAAATGGGGGACATGCATGTGAATGTCTACACAGCGGTCGCTTGTGACATCACTGCAGAGACAAAATAATCCAGTGACAGCTAGGTATCTGGAAACAAGAGTCTCAAAGATGAGGCTTTGATACCAGTGACAGAAGGATGTCAATGGATTCTAAGTAGTCCCACAAGAGTTGTCAGATGTGCCACATTAAAATTAAAATTTAGTGAATGAGGATAAAACTTTAATGTAGCTTCACTGCCCTGACCTAGATAAAGTTGTTAATTTTTGATTTATAACTGGGTAGAGGATTTTAATCTGCATTAAAAAGAGAAATTTTTCAATTTCTGTGAAAATAAGCATCTTCTTTAAATATTGAGAGTCTTAAACCAAACTCCTGTAACATGACATAGTGGCACCAAACGTATTCTACAGCAGCACCAAGTTCAAAATTTGACATATCCTCTGGACTCTGCCCATGCAAAACTTGGTTGTTTGCTCTCTCTCTCTCTGGATAAAACTGATTGTGACTATATGCAGTTTCAGATGCCTAACAAGCGCTATGATTTTTGGTCTTAAGTGGAATTCTTTCTTGCTTCTATTAAGACTCAATTTCTCCTCGAGCTCTTGCCTCTCTTCTGTTACTGCCTGTTGTTCTGCAGTATCACCTTGCCAGGAGGCCCAGTTACATACAGGTGTCCCTGACCTAGTTAACTGTTTGCCAATTACACACCGAGCATTACATGTGTTTTGCAAAATCCCACATCCCTCGGTTTAATCAAATGGATTATGCTTAAGCAGGGTCTTGCTCTAGACTGAGACTGAGGTTGTTCTCATTTACACCTCAAAGTAGAGCTGTACCTGTTTTGCACACGATGTGACCATGTCCGAAGGTCAGTGTTGCTGTTCCCTATCACAGGCTGTGCCCAGCGCACCCAGAGCGCCCCAGGGACCATGAAGCTCACAGAAAACACGGGCTAGACATGCTGCAGGAGGACGGGGGTGGCAAGAATGGGACAGCTGTAGTGTTGCATTGCCCTCTAGTGACAGGCTGCCTAATTAGCTCGTTTCCACCTTAGCTTTCCAAGTGGAGCCAGATGTTACTTCCATCGGATTTGTTGACATCCAGGCAGGGGTAGCACGGCAGTGCAGAGTAATGATGTGGCTCTGAAAATGAACTCCAGGAATCCCTAAGCTGAGGTTTGGTTGTGTAGAGCCACTGAGAAAAACTCAGGCCCATCATAAGTTTCACGTTATTGGTTTCCAGACCAAAGAAACATTGATTTCCTACCTGCCAACATCACACATTTGGTCTGCCAGGAAGAAAGGGATTTGCCTCCTCTGTGCCCGTCCTGCCGTTAATACATATTTTTGAAAGCAAAAATGAGCTTCCGGTTAAAGCTGTCCAACACCAGTTACAACTCTCTTCACACCTACAGAATAGTAGATAAGAACTGAAAATATTCTCAGATTTTGATGGTATGGTCAGTAACAACTCTTTTTTTCTTTTTGCTAATTGAAAGTAAGGAAGTTGGATCTGACATCACTAGTGATTCACAAACATCTAGCAGCAAGAAGGAATCATATGGAGAAAAAAACAATTTAAATTGGCCATCAAGCCAAAGCTTTTACAAAATCAGTGAGGTTATGTTTAAAAAAATTACCTGATCTCTTGCTCACATTCATAATGTCTTTGAATTGTTGACATTTCTTGGCAGCTTCTTAAGCTATATGATATAATTCCAGACAATTAGAGAGCAGGTCAAAGGAAAGAGATTGATTTCATGATGATTTTTTGAAGGTTATATATCTATTTTTGTTCCATACTGGCACAAAGTCACAGACTTATAATTCTGTTATGTGAAAATGTTTGACTCAAAATGTCAGTTTTCAAATTGAGAAAGGAAGTGTTTTGATTCCTTTTTCTCTTCCTTGTTTTCCTTTTTAAATTGGCATGGACCCCCTTTAAAATGTCATTGAAATGAATGCTTCTCTGCATAATATTTTAGACTTACCAAAAAATAGTCTGATTGACTTTGGTCTACATGGCTATTTCTCTGTTCAAAAATCCTGTTAAAGAAAATGTTCATTTTGTAATTACTGTTTACATTTTCAGAATTATGACTAGTTTCTTTGTCTTACTCATTCCAGATTCGTATATGAAGTTTCAAAAATTGAGTCCTCCACACTTTGGGAGAACACAAAAACAATTAAATCATAGTCCTACTGCAGTCAGTGGCAAATTAATGCTTCGTTGATTCACAAATTTCAGCCATAATGGTGTCCCAAAGGGCATTAAATCTTGTGTCCATTATTTGTATTTGAGTAATATTGTCCTGCACTCATCCTGCAGATTATTCTACCTTGCTTTCTCTTATGGCATAGCAGGTCGATAAGACCTTGTTTCGTTCTTAGTAATGAACTACTTCCCAGTGTGACAAGCTGAAACTTAGTGAGTCAAAATTTTGATTTATTCACCCTTGCAGTATCATTACTGGAAGAGGAGCTTTTTGAGGTACTCTGCTTATGACTGAGATGGAAAGGAGTAAGTGTGACAAAATCAGAATAAGGAGGAAGTTTGTTGCACAAGAAAGAAGAGAATAATACCCTTGTGCCAGATCTGCCTTTCACCTCTGGCTTTGTCTGTCCTTTCTAGTTTCACTGATTGCAAAAAGCACTCCTGAGCATGCAGAGATGATTCTCAACTGTTTCAAGCTGAAGTTATGGGAAACCATGTGGTTTTATGTTTCAGTTATGAAGACATAGAATTTTAAAGGCGTTTCTATTGCCTATGTATTTCTGCTTGACCATTCTTTTCCTGCCTTCAAAATAATACATTTAATTGGATGAAATCATTACTCTGTCCAGATGTGCATGTGACATCATTTTATGTGTCTGTGATACTCTAAAGATAAATAGAAAAGTATCCAAGGTTGGGAAAATTCTCCTAGTACAAGACTGTTTTCAGTAGGCTTCAGTTTTTCCTTAGAAGACTATTGGGACACAGACTGTTTAGCCTATGTTCATGTTTAGTTTAGCTCCATCTGAAGTACTGTTTTAAAAGACTGGCATTATCTTTCCAATAATTTCTTGACTCTCGCTCTTTACCTGCATGCTATGGTTCTCCACTGACAGTACTGAAAAATAGTCGACCTCTTTTCCTGGTATCTAGCTTGACACACTCAGAGAAGCTACCACTTAAATTTTTTTGTGATTAGCTTATTTTAATGTGCAAGGCTTAAGCTTTGTAGAGTCAAAATCAGAAAGACAAACAGCTTGCCACACAAGTGGTGACTGTGGATATTGCCATGTCACTGATGAGCATGTATAGTACATTTGAATTAGACCATCCACTTTGTGAGAGTGGATTGAGGCTGTGGATTGCAACAGAAAGAGGCCAGTGTTTGAAAACTAGGAATGCCCATCTAGTAGCACTGCAGTTCATAAAGGCTGAGAGCGTTGGGGTTGTTCAGTCTGAGTAGAGAAGGCTCTAGGGACAAGGGGAAATGGGGTAGGTTTAGATGAGATATTAAACCTGCGAGAGGGTAGGTTTAGATGAGATATTAAGAACAAATCCTTTACTGTGAGGGTGGTGAGGCACCGGAATGCGTTGCCCAGAGATGGATTTGCCCAGATGGTTGTGCACGGTGGATGTCCCATCCCTCCAGTGTTCAAGGTCAGGTTGGACTGGGTCCTGAGCAACCTGGTCTAGTGAAAGCTGTCCCTGCCAGATTGGAACTAGGTTGTCTTTAAGTGCCTTTCAACCCAAACCATTTAATGATTCTATGATAAAGCGTGCCCACCTCACAGTGGTGGGTAGTGAACATGTGCTGAGGCTGAGTGACTCGCTTTTCATTAAAAGCAGCAACAGGTAGTTTAAAGCTGACTCAGATTTGCCCAGGATGCAGTCAAAAACCCAGTGACTGCAAAGGAGCTGTACCCTAGTGAGATTCTGGTCAGAAAGGTGGAAAAAATGCATAGGAACTGCAATCCTAATGCCTATATAACATAGGTTAATAAACCATAGGTTAACACTTACCCTGTGTAAGTTGTTAGTGCTATTATCTGTACTACATCTTCTGTGTGGAGTAAACAGTCAAGTGCTTATTCCGTTTTCCTTTGGTGCTTATTGAGGTCTTTAAATCTTTCTTTGCCTCTAAGGGTGGGGTAAGCTGAGTCTCAGCTCTTTCTATTTCCAACCAAGAACTTCTTTTTTTCTCCATCAGCGCAAAACCTCAGCTTATTAGGAAGGTGTCTCTTGCAGCAGTGTCTGAATGTACAAATTTTCTCACAATCACAGTTGGAGTGGCTTAGAGTGGAGACAGGTCATGCTGGGATCTTTCACTTTGGCACCAATTAAATTCTTCTGTGAAAGCAGAGGAAGAAGTAGGAGTTTGCTTTTTAAAGTCAATAGAAGCTGCAGAGCATGGAGCAACTTATCTTTTTGTATGCTGTTCTTTGTAGATACAATATTGTTAAGAAGTGAAACTCATGCCTAGCCCTGGGGCTTAGTTGCCTGTCAAATCTCTCCAACTAGGAGAAAAACATCTGAAAATAAGGCCCAAGAATGTTTTGAAGAATGTGCTATTAGGGTAAGCCTTGACAAGTCTTTGTAATGATCAAACTGGAATATCTTAATATGCAATGTTTTAAAACAGTAAAATGAGATGTCCTTCATGGGCTTTTTAAACCTTGCTGCTTAAGGTAATTCAGAGGCCATACTGGACCTCAGTTAGCCTGGGCATAATGACCATTGAAACTTCCCCAAAAAATGTTAGAAATGCAATGATACAGAAATACTAATGAGTTGGTGATGAACTTGCTCAAGAACTTAGTGATTCAGGACATATGCTTTCTTAGGGCTTTTGTAGCATGTCCCGAAACTTTAATTATAGAACAGCTAATCTGTTAAATTTTTTTCTCAGTGTTAATAGAAGCTGAAACCTGGTTTATCATTTCTCTTCTTTTTGTCCACAAACACAGGCAAAATTTGTCTGCTTTGGCTGTGGTTGTGCTTTGAATTCTTAGGTTCATTCCAAGAAAATGGTATGAACCTCAAGAAAAGCTGATAATATAGTTGAAGTTCAAAACAAGAACCCCATCAAGTCAGATCTAAAATAAGAGCTTAAGGACTTTTTGCACGATTGATTGACAATTTGCAATACTGTACTAGATCATGATAGTTACCACTTAATTTTCTGCAGTAACATAGAAAACTGTGATTTTTTAAAATAGTTTTGCTACCAAGTTAGTGACTAGGTTCAGATCAAGAAAAGGAGCCTGACTGTTCATATAAATGTTTCACAGAAATTGGTCTAGTTTGCTCTTTAGAGGCAGAAAATGTTGCTTCGAGAGCAAGTAGAGGAAGTCCAATACATAGGCAAGTGGCATTTTTACTGGATTAGCTTTTGGTTACTTCTGACTTTTTCTACCACAGAGTATGAATGTAAAGTGTGAGCTCACGTGTGTGATATTTACACCACCTGAAGTTAGAATCAGTGGATATTTGCTCTAGAAGTATTTGCTGCCAATGGAGAATTGGTAGAACAATGTGTGACTCATTTGATCAATCATAGCCAATACAGCTAAAATGATAAATATTGAGTACTTCATAGAATAACTTGTGATGCATCTGGAGATAATATTCCTCCTAAGTAATTGTTTGGCTAATTGTGTTATATAATTGTTTTGGGTAATTATCTGAGTAATTAACATATTTAGAGAAACTGTGGTTTTTTCCTTACTGTATAATGATCATAAAAGTTACCGATTAATATGGTAATCTATTAGTTTTGGTCAGTGAGTAATTTATTTTAAATTGAAGTGGAGGAAAAGAGTGCTAATTCTCTTTTAGAATTAAACTGCTGTAGCAAATTTTGTGCACCAGCACTCACATTTGAACCATGCTACCCTGTTTCCTTTTTTCTTTACCTTTAATTTTCCGTAGAGGAGTTTAAAGCAAATGGACAGTTGTGCTTTATGGTTAACTGGCAGTGTGATCTCTGCAGTCATGTCATCTTTATAGAGGTATGTGCTCAGCAGAGGTCCAGACTTAGTGCTTTGTCTCTCCTTTGTGTGAGGATTTTGATTTTGCTGTAATTGTTTTGGAATTAGATTGTGCTGTGGAATGAGTCATCTCCACAGACCATAGACCATGGGTGTCTTTGCAGTTTCTTTCTCAAATAGTAGCTACACTGTTTGCCTTTTTTAGTTTGTATGGATTATTGCTGTGGGGTGAGAAGAGGTAAAGTAACTGTGTGGTGGTACTGCCAGTTATCCTGGAGGAGCAGAGGAGGAGGGAAAGCTAGAAGCCCTAGTTCTCAGACATATATCAAGATCCCCCAAAAGCTTTTCTAAGTCAAGTTTACTGTGTTAAAATCAAAGTCAATGGAAGCTCAGCTGGCTAAAAATAAACACAGGGAAAAAGTCATAGGGCTGACTTTGAAAAAGCCTTCAAAGTTTAGTCTAAAACCTCATGCTGCAAGGTATAAAAATGACTGTACAGGAAGTATGAAGGAAAGTATCTGAGAAGTTGTCCTGGTTTTACACAGCTTTGAAAACATGGTGTCTATCTAATTCTCCAGTTTACTGGCAGTGGGGAGACTTCTCTGCAGTGGTTCAGCTGAAGCAGATTACTTTTCCAGCATTACAAAGCCTACTGTTGCATGGTCCATACTAGTCAACACCACTTGGTTCACTTGAAATAAAAAATTACAATCTGAATCACTTGTTCACAGGAATCTTTTCTGTGCTTGTCCAGGTGGCAGGTGGGTAGCAAGGACATGGGTGCAAGAGGGAGATACTCTCCCCTCCGGGAGGTGTAAGGCCGGTTGGGCTGGAGGCATGTTCACTCCCTCCCACCTCTGTGGAAAACCCTTCCCTACTTTCACAAGCTGTCTGGGCCTGACATCCCTTTCTTGTGTGTTGCACTCCATCAGCAGGAGCTCCACAGCTGGTGGCTCGTGGAAATATCTTTCTTAGAGTGCAATGAGCAGGATACATCCTGCCTTGGCACTGGAGGATTGGAGGTGGGAGCACATCTGCTGCCGTCACCCAGGGATGGTACCTGCCCAGCTCAAAAGTGACTGACTCTGAAAGAAGGTAAGCACTTTCTGGATGCTACCTTCTGCATGGAACATGCAGTGCTGGTGTTTCACGAGCACAGTGTTGTGTTTTGTCACCTTACAGTGTCACTGAGGTCCCCTGTTGCTGTGTGGCACAGGATTATACCAACTTACCGTCACAATATGAGTTAGCTAAGTGTACACATGCCTAGAGATCTGGCATGTTTGGGTGGTAACTCTTCCCTGGACTGGTTCAATAAATAAGAAAAGGTAACCTTATGGCACTCTGTATGCCGAAGCATTAAATACAACCATTTTTCCAGTAATATGAATAACTAAATTACTATCAGCACATATTTATTTACTGTTTTATGCTCTCTAAATCCTTTCCGGGAGGAAAGGTTTTAACAGAGAAGGTAATCTAAGCACTGAGAGAAATAATTATATTCTTCTGCGTTACTCCTAAGCTAAGCAGGTTTTAATTGTGTTTGAGTCTTTTAAATTTGCAATGTATTGAGAGTATTGATTCCTTCTTTTTGTAGGTGTATATTTGTATGTGTGTATTTTTATATCCACCAAGTAGGAGTTTAGTTGCTAAACGAGCTAAAATCAACCTGTGAATTCATGGAAGTTTAATACAGTTACAATTTAATTCAGTTAACATGCACTCAGAGTCCCTTGTGCTTTGATCCCTGCTGGCATCACCTATTTCTAATAGTAGGGCAGTTGACTAAGCTATTGATGAATGATGGGCACAGTGGGACATCTGAGGATTTCTATATAAAATCCCTACTCTACTTTCTGTCTGAGTTCTTAACAGGGTCGTTACATATCTCAGAAACAGAATACCATTTTGAACCGATGGAGACCAGTTAATGCTTGATCCTCAGAAAAGAGTTGTGGAAACACAGCTACCAGAATGGAAATCCAGAGAGTAAAGTACCAAAAAGCTTTCTAGGGCATGTTTTAAAGGAAAATGTGTGTGGCCAGGGATATGAAGGAGGAAAGCTAGAAAAGGGAAATCTGTGCAAGTAATGCCTGTTTACAAATACCTACCATTCACGTAATGTTACCATGGAACTATAACTGAAGTGCATTACACTTTGTAATATTGCTTTGGATAATGCTGAAAGGTATTGGGGAAAACATAAAATGTTATTGGATGAAAGAACTGAGCACCAGTGTTCTGGCCTTTCTTCTGAAAGCAGAGGTATCCCTGTGAGCAGCCACACATCTCCACACCCAAGTATCTCAGAGTCATACAGTCATAGTCATAGGGCTTCTGGGAGGGCTTCAGAACCCAGCTGGAGGAAGCCAGGTGGGCTTTTCCAGAACTTCTTACACCTCAGAGAAGATCTGCAGTTATATGAGGCAGAGGCTAAATTGACCTGTTTGAATTCCACTGTGTTGTGGATAATGAGTACTATCCTGTCCACTTGGTAGCTGTTTCAGAGGTAACCAGTGTCTCTGGAAATGCTGCAGTGACTACTAAAAACTGGTGGTTACTGAAAGCTCTGAGAAGCTTTGACAAAAAATGGCTTTCTTCAAGTTCCAAGGAACTGGTACTGAATTCCCAGATATCAGCTCCCTACTTCTTTTTCCCCCGAGAAAGACTAATCATATGCTTGACCCTTCCCCTGTTTGTAAAAGGTACATGAAAAAATAATTGGATTGACAGTGTGGTATTCCTTCCTTCCTGTGCTGATAGGATAATACAAAACCCTCAGAAGCACTCTGATAACATTCAGTAAAGCTAATTTAATAGTAATTGAATTCTTGAAAGTTCTCATTAGGATGCTAAAAGCAAGCATCTGTGTAATATGAGTATGGTCAGTGTCACAGAGGAGCATGGGGAACTGATGTTGCAGCTGCCTGTTCTTCATACAAACAAGACTACTTATTTTGCTTCTTAGTAACTTTCTGCAAATGTATTTGAAAGGTTGCACTGGGGAAAGAAGAGGGAGAGAGAAAAAGTGTTTACACTGTTTTCTTTGCCAGAAACCTATTGGTGTATGTGCAGCTGTATATATTCTCAGCATATACTAGGCCTGATCAAAAGTATTGTACTCCCTCTAGCTTAAATTCAGTCACTTTATGTTGTGCTGCTGGTATTGTTCCAGTTCATCATATGCTTAGATGACTCAGAGTGCATGCATTGTGGTATTTAACATAATATGTTTTCCTCTTTTTAAATTAGTCTGCAGAGTATGATGTGAAATACAATTCACAATTAGCATTTCAGCACTATTAAATCCAGCTTGAAGTGTTTTGATGGAAACAGCAATCTGTTTTATTATTCAGATTTCCCCAAACAAAGCAAGTGTATCAATAGCTAATAGTATATATTATACAGAATTAAGTGTTGTCTTTCAAATACCATAGTATTTAAGGATTGTTCTTTCATAAGCCACTAGCAGTCAAAGAACCCAGTCTCACCTCTTCCAACAGTACTGAATTATAGCAGGTTTGATATGCTTTTGGTTTATCCCCTTCACTTCTGTTGCTCATAACCTACAACAGTCAGACCACAGAAAATGAAGTGTGCTGACTGATGTGGTGCTGGATTGTTTTTGCAAGCGAGATAGTCAGAGTTATTGGCATGTCCATTTTGATTGTGGACCCCTTCCATGTTTGGCATTTAAAGTGATGATCTCTGACAAGGCCTCAGGGACAGAAGAAACCCCAGCTGCAAGAGCTGAAGAGAAGCTAATAGCACATGTATGCATTTTAGAGAGATGCAAACTGTGTTGAAAAAAAGGAGGCATGGCTCTGAAAAAATGCTACAAATAGAAGAAATGGAGGAGGTGCATGGGATAGAAAAACAAAAGAAAAATGAAGTAGAGAGGGGGTTCAGGTGAAACAGTGAGAAAGAGGAAAAGAGCAATGATCTAACTTACCATCCCTCAAAAGCAAGATGAAAATCAGATGGCAGGGATACTACAGGGTCATCAAATAAAGGATAGAGGTCAGCAGAACATTACTCTCTCTCTCATTAGCAGCACCATGTGCCGTGATGTTAATGCAGCAATGTGTCTGAGCAGTAGTGCAACCAGGGCTGTCTGATGATCACACATATTATACAGAAAGTCTTTCTTCCATCTAGGATTGCCTGTGCATACACAGTAAGTGTGATACCTTGTGGAAATTTTGAACTAACCAAGCCTATGTGTATCTTGTAGAATTTGCAAAGTATTAAATCTTAGTATATCTCTTTCATCTGCTGAGCAAAAATATGAGATGTTAACAGGCAGTCTGCAGGGTATTCAGTTGAGTTGTGTCTGCCATCTGGACTAGGGATCCTTTGCTTCAAGCCAAGATCCCTCTACCTATGACATTTCTGATGGTTTCAATCAAATGGTTCAGTCAAATAGTGCTTGAAACTGTGCTGATGAGGTTTTTGCATCCTCCAGAAAAATTTATTCTACTGGCTTAACCAATACCAAAAGCTTCTCAAAGCCCTTTTCTCCATCTAAACTTTCAGTATTTCTTCTGATTCATAGACAGCATGTTTTTTCTTTTTTCTTTTTTTTTTTTTTTTGTGCCTTGCAAGCATTCTTCCCCAGATAAAACAATTCCAATAGTTTCAATATTTTTTTCCCCAGAGATCAAATCTCTTTCACTTTGTTCAGCATTCTCCTCTGGGTTCTCTTTTGATTGTCTATGTCTTTCTCGAAAGGTGATACCCAACACCTGACACATCAGACCTGCTGAGACTCCAGGGCTGGTGAAGAAAGTAGAAAAGAGGATTATTTTGTACCTATTAGAGATTATACTCCTGATTGCATAAGGAATATAAGCTCCCAATATAAGGAACATTCATTTCCATAGCAGTAGATCAATGCTGAGTCATTTTCTGTTTGCATCCTCCAGATCTTTTCCAGCATGGCTTCTGCCATAGTTAATTGTTTTCCATGTTGTATTTGTTTACACTGTTCTAGAGCTAGAATTTGCACTTAATGAATTACATTTTTCCAGACCATTTATCCAGTTTGTCAAGAACATCTTGCATTTAATGTCTCCCAGTATTTGCAGCCCTGCACATCCTTTTGTCATCCAACAAAGCATGACCTCTGTTATGCTTGGGTTATCAAGAAAATGTTGAATGTACAAAGCCCCATTATTACTGACCAGTAAGTAACCCCACTAGGAATCTAATTCACTTGCTGACCTTTCTGAACCAAAGGGGAGAGAGAAGATTCACTTTTGATCATAACTAAAGCAATAATGTAATTGCATGCAAGGAAAATTCTAATAAAGGGAAAGAGATAAGAAAAGAATGGAAATTATTGTTTAAGTGGTAAGATGCAGTTTTGCTTTCCAGTAGTTTTAGCAGCTAAGTAGCTTGTAACTACCCTCTGTCTTTTCTTCATTTGCTTTTAATTTTGTCCTTATAATTCCTTTTGACTATAATGTTGTATGTTTCCTATGTAGTTCAGCCAGAAGGAACTGACAGACTTACAGATTCCTAAACCAGCAAAATCTATTTCCTAACTCTTTGACCTAATGATCGACAAGCCCTGAATAGGATCCTCAAATCTTCAAATCATAGAATGGTTCCAACACCCTGCCATGATACCTTCCACTGGACCAGGTTGCTCAGGGCCCCACCCAACCTGGCCTTGAACATTTTCAGGGATGAGGCACCCGCAGTTTCTCTGGGCAACCTGTTTCAGTGCCTCACCATGCTCACAGTGAACAATTTTCTTCTAATGTCTCACTTAACCTGCCCTCTTTCAGTTTGAAGCCGTTCTCTCCTGTCCTATTGCTGCATGTCTTTGTTAATTCTCCAGCTTTCTTGTGGCCCCTTTAGGTACTGGAAGGCTGCTCTGGAACCTTCTCTTCTCCAGGCTGAACAGGTTAAACTCCTTCAGCCTGTCTTCTGATCACCTTCTTTGCCTTCCTCTAGATTCACTCCAGAAGGTCCACATTCTTCTTGTGTTGGGGGCCCCAGAACTGGACACAACACTGCAGGTGGGGTCTCACAAGAGTAGAGGGGCAGAATCCCTACCCTTGACCTGCTGGCTGTGCTGCTTTTGATGCAGCCCAGGACATGGTTGTTCTTCTGGGCTGTGAGTGTACATTGCCAGCTCATATCCAGCTTCCATCCACCAACAAGTCCTTCTCCTCAGGGCTGCTCTCCATCCATTCTCTGCCCAGCCTGTGTTTGTGCTTGGGATTGCCGTCACCCACGTACAGGACCTTGCACTTGGCCTCACTGAACTTCGTGAGGTTCACATGGGTCCAACTCTAAAGCCTGTCAGGGTCCCTCTGGATGGCATCCCTTCCCTACATCATATGACCACACCACACATCTTGGGACTGTTGGCAGACTTACTAAGATCACATTCAATCCCACAGAGTCACCAACAAAGAGGTTGAACAGTGCTGATCCCAATACTGAGGAACACCACTTGTCACCGTTCCCCACTTGGACATAGAGCCATTGATTGCAACTCAAAAAATTGAGTGTCACCATTCAGCAAATCTGTTATCCACTGAGTAGTCCATGATCATGAGGGGTTTTGCAGATTGAGAACTTGAGTTTCTGCAAAGTATTTTTTGATGTTCTGCCACCAGGTGAATGCAACAACAGAGCTCGTTATAAGAGCTGGAATCTGAAATCAGTAGAAAGATAACATAAGACAACGTGAATTGCCACAATTAGTATGACAACTAAAACCTTATGATAACTCAAACATAAAGTATCAAAATCAGCTACCACAGCCTTGAAACATAGAAAAGATCAAATGGCTCAGAAAACAGATAAAAAATTAAAATTGATATCATGGAACAGCTGAGTATAGTAAGTAGTATATGAAGAAAGAATGAATGTTCCTTTTTTGCGTTGTATGACACAGACCAAAATGTGCTGTAGTTCAGAGCATCTTTGAGGTATACTTTCATACTCCATACTATTACCCTCCTGAATTTTTGTTTAGATTCAACCCTTTAGAGGATTCTTGGAGTGTGTTTAATGTATTAAGGATGTTTTCCTCATAATGGATAGAGCCTGTGTTTAACGCCCTGTGGACTAAGGAACCTCCAAGGATATGGCCAAGGAGAGAATTTGCCCTTTCTGTTTGATAATTGAACAGCCTGATACAATGAGAGGCATATACAGACTCTAAGTTTAAAAAAATTTTTTGTTATTAGTAGTAAATTGGATGAGGCAGTTCTCTAGGTTTCAAAAATAGAAATATATCAACAAATCGAAAAACAAACAACCAACAAACTTGTGTTACTGTTACAGTCACCTTGTTATTTCACCCTTATTATTCTTCTGGTAATGCCCTGTGAAGCTTTTCTTCCTTTTCCCTGCCCTGCAGAAGTCTTTTGCATAGAATCTCTTTAATGTATTCTGAACCTTCAAAATATCAGGTGCTTTAGTCCATGCTAATGATTTGGCCTCCATCTATCAGCATGAAGAGAGAGTGGCACCTCTGCAGAGCAAGTTTAGGGCATATAAGGTGAATGAATTGCTGCCTTAGAGGTGTGTTTGGCTTTCCCATGCCCTTCTCCAGGTTAGGAGAGACTCTGATCTCCACCTCACCCTACAAGCTGTTCACCTTTTGTTGTTTAGTAGCTCTCAGCACTCGTGTTTTGGATTCTGAGATCCAAAGCCTTTTTGCTTTTAAAGCCTGATAAATGATTGCAATAGCCTTGTGCTGAAGAATGGGCAGGGTGGGGAAAACAAAGCAATTATTACTCCTCATAGTGTGGGAAGTCTTGCACATCGGACAATATATGTATAATAGTGACAGAGTAGTAAACAATGTATATAAAGTAAGAGTAAAAAGACTAAATAATAAAATGTATTCCCTCAGCTCTGAGGCTGCATTTAATTTGGGGCATTAATTTTCCAGAATTATCTGAGCTGATACTTACACTGTCATTTGCAAAACGGCTTTGCTATTACGGTAATTTCAGTGGAGAGAGACATTAGTCTGTCTCGTAATCTGCGTACTCTGTGTGTGTGAGCATTACAGGACACGTAGGTGAATAGGGGAGCTATTATATATTATTTCTGATATAAATCAAGTAAAAATTAAAACCTGAGGTAAGAGTGTTTCTTTGCCTGAGTGCTCCAGGGCTCTGGGGCTGAGTGCCTCCAGTTACGTTTTCTGGTGCTGGAAATTGGCTTGGGAAAATTTGGCTGGCAGCTTAACATTTTTTGCCTCCTAAGGGAGGCATCCTACTAACCAGTAGGCATGAAACATGTTTTTTATCCATCCTCCAAAGCAGTGAGGTTGTCAGGGTTTGTCCCACAGCTGATAAAGAAGAACTTGCTCATAGCAAATCCTTTGGAGTGAACCCCTTTGCCCCCTCTGCTCCTGCAGAACTCCCCAGTCCATTCTCCTCAGCTTCCTCACCTGTGATCTCCTTTATAGTGATACTAAACAACATACTGTTTTTCAGCTTTCACTTCTCCAAGCAGCATTTTATGACAGTCTGCAGTGCAACCATTTCCTTCCTTTCACTGGATTGTGATTTTTAATATGGGGGGGGGGGGGTGTAAGTGTGCACAATGCAGCAAATAATAAATATTCTAATTTTGAGATTAATCAGCTTCATCGCTCGTATTTTTTTGGACTTAGCGTTTGGACTAATTCCACATGTATGAATAAAGGCTGAGTGCCTGGTCTCTATTTTTTGAGCCATTTCTTGTTATAATCCCTTGCTAAAAGGGATTTTTTTCCACTGTTTTTGCTGGTTGATACAAAACTTAGCATACCTAAGGACTCTGCAGACTTTTAGTTCCCTAAATTGATTTCTGAATAAAGACCTGCCTGCAAGATATAAAATATCTTGACTGGTTTTTTTTCCTATTTTGCCTGGTTTGTGATGACTACACTTAAAGTCTTGGTGCATACTCTTACTTTTTCCATCCCATAATGTATTGCTGCAACAGCCTCTGACTAAGAGCATCATTTTTGTTCACCTCATAGCATATTTGTGTGAATGTTCCTTCAGTGCTTCCACTTCTTGATGATTTCTTAAGTGCTTTCATTGCCTTCCTCTTTCTGTATCTGATGTCCTTGACATTTAATGCTCTTCATTCTGTAATGTTATCTGGTTACTGGGTTTTCAAGGCATACAGTGTACAGGACACACAGTTTGCACTTAATTTCTGGCTTGTCTCTAGTATCTACTTTTAACAGGCTGTCAGCTCCGATAAGTTGTTTTTCATTGAAGTTGATTTTTGTTTGATTTGGTTCTGATGAAATTTTCAACCATTCAAAAGTGGTAGTATGGAGTGATAACACAGGTGCATTATTTTGTCAGTTGTGGAAGTAAAAAATGGAGAGGTTTCTGAAAAAAAAGTTTCTCATTTCAAAAAAGCATTTGTATTTATAAATAGTAAAATTTTGTGTAAAAAGTCACTTTTGATAAAAACTAATTAAGGAAAAATGATGAAAATCTCATTTTCAGTCTTATACATAATGGAATGCTATCATTTTCTAGTGCTAAAATTCTTCTTATTTTCACAACCTGTATCCTGAATATAAATTAAAATCTGAACAAAAATATTCATTTTTTGAAGTGGAACACATTTATCCAATTATTTTTGTTTTATTAAATTTCCTTACAAATAAAATTCAGCTTTTCCCTTTGTCCCTCTCATAATGAAAACAAATCTGGTGTTTTCCAGTAGAAAAGAAAGTCTGTGTTCAGATCAGCATGCACTGACTTTATTTGCTTAGCATTGTAGGTTAATTTTATTTGTCATGCTATGTTGAGTAGATTCAATATAAAAATGGTGGCTTTTTTTGATGTATATGTCAGCATTTGAAAAGAGGGAGAGATTTTGCCCATAGCTGCAGTCTTTTCTGGACTAGTACCTCCTGACTATGTGGTTACCCATGTGCCTCGAGTGTATTGAAAGTTCCTTGTCTGTTTTTTTTTCTGCTCATAACATTCAATCTACTGCTTCTTTTATTTATATTTTCATAGTTTACATAGATGCATGAAAGACTTTATTCAACTTTCTGTTATTTTTCTGTAATGGGAAGCAGTTTATAAGTGATTGCACCAAACTTCCATTGAGACTATTAGTGCCTTGGTGAAGAAGAAATTAACAATGGAAGGAGATATGTGATGAGAACAAGAGATAGGAATGTGCAGCTTGACAAAGAACACTGGTTTTTGGAGGTCTAGTTAAAAATTGCAGTATTTGGAAGGTGTGAAAATAAAAGAGAAAGGGGATTCTGTTTAGTGCAGTAGGTGAATGTGTCTTCCATTCATATTAATTAAAGGCCTGGCCCATTGAAATCACTTTTATAAGCTTGGATATTGCAGTAGGGAGTATCCAGCCATGACATTATGGGAGATGTTATGACACATCAAAAATAAATGTATTGCCTTATGTTTGTCTTCACAGTTTCCTACTTTTCAGTTTTACATATCCACTTGAAATTTACATCTTCATTTTTGTGTAAGTCTTGCTTTTAATAAAGGATTCATGACTTTCAGTGGAAAGCAGAAATCTAGTTCTGGACAAAATAAAACTGACATCAAACCCACTGTCTCTCTTCTCTGCTTTTGGAGTTGACTTGTAATATTAGGAAGTCAGATATCAGTCAGTGCAATGAATGAAGATGACCAAGAATCTAATAAAAGTAAATTTTAAGCACTTCATTGGAAAAGTGTAAACCTAGGTTTGAGAAAGGATTAAGAAAACTGCCTTTGAAGGAACGGTCCTATGTGGGAAACTCTGAACTAAAAGACAGGTAATAGCTTTTGTTTTCATTGCTGCTTACCAAAACTGTTACCATTTTACACATTGGGAACCTGGTGCTGCCGTTCAAATCATTGCACCAGACCCTGTGGTTCCACACCTCCACACTCTTGGTACAATTATGAATCCCCCATTTCACATACTTTATTGAAAACATCTTGCACATTTCCACCAGAATCCACAGTTCAATGGAATGCAAGTTTTAGTTGTTTGGGAATTTACCATAGCTAGGCAAATTGAAACCCCTCATTTTAAGATTCTAAGGCATAGCATGTAAGGATGCTAAAGTTCATCCTTACAAAACTCCATCTATTAAGATTAAGTCACTCCAACCTATTTCCCACTACTTTTAGCATTAATGTTCTTAGACTGATGCCTGGAAAATGAATGTACAAACTGAAACAAAAATATTTATCTTCAGCTTTTGCTTTGTCTGTCTCTTATATCCTGTGGTGGTACTTTTTGTGAAGAGATCTGTGGATGCATTCTTTCCCCCCACTGATTTTTTCTCATCAATACCTTCAGTTATGAAAACTACTAATTCTGATAGTGTGTGGTTTTTAAAACAGAGTGGCACTGGGGCAAGTGGAAGCCACTGGTAATGAAGTATCCAGAGAACTCTGGCCACACTGCAGCTGCATGGCTGTACAAAGTGTTGATTGACAGGAAAATAGTGCTTGCTGAAGGATAGTCTGGTTTTCGGAGAGTCATGTTTACTCAGATAAACATGATTTTCAGAACCAAGAGCAATCAAAAACCTTTAATTTTGAACGTTTATTGTGCAGATGTTCTTTATGGTTATTATACCATTGTATATTTTGTTAAAAAGTTACTGTCTTTAGCAAATGATATTTTCTGTCTTCCTTTTTTGTTTTCATGCCTAGACATTTAATACAAACACTGTACCATGGATTTCAAAAAAGTTTGCCATTGTTCTCACGCAAATCATATTTTATGGAATAAAATAGCTATGACTTGACTGCAAAGAACAGGGAATGAGAGTCTTTTGAAAACAACACTGCCCCTTTGTAACCTGCATTATTAAAACCCATTCCCAGAAAGAAATTTCATGAGTATTTTATTAGATTCCTTTAGCAATGAAGAAATTCATCAGATTCTGTGCAAAGATTTAGCCACTACAGTACTTGTTGACTCAGTGGTGCCGTTTGCATATTTTACCATTTAGGAGCACAGGATGGCATTTTTCTTCTGAGGAAGCAGTATAGATTTTCTCCACTGTTTAATATTGTACTTAACCTGGTATCATCAGATGTCTTCTCTGTGAGGTTCTCTGCATCCTTTGGTCACATCCTCAGTGGTCACAATGAAGTTTTAGCAACCCGTAATTTCTCTGAGTCCACAAGTTCAATGCCAACATGAAACCTCATATGTCAGTTCCTACTTCGCAGCTCAGTGCTTTTCTGCATTCCTAGCCAAGTTTATTCAAGATCAGAGTGTGGAAAAGTTGCACACCTGAAAAAGACTGTTCTTTAACATGTTTTTTTCTAAGTTTTGAAATTCAGAAAGACAAAAAGAGCTGCAGAAATTCCTTTAAATAGTGTGATCTAACAAGGAAAGAACAAGCATCCTGTGCGAGGATATAGGATGTTTATTACATTTATATGTGCATTCATGCTTTTACTCCTCAGGAACTCTGAATGATAAAATTGCAAAGAGTGTCTGGTTAGAGGCACAGACCCATAGGGAGTATTTGAAAGGCACATGCAAAGCAAACACGATGTAAGAACTCAGATTACAAGGTTTCTTTTGTTAGTTTTTCTTTTCTTTCTTAAAGAAGTGAGAAAGTACTTTGGAATATTATACTTCACTTCAGACTTTACTAGGGCATTGGCAGAGAGGCAACAACGGGAAGGCCAACCTAACCCTGGGAGCTGCACTTTAAGTTGAATTGGGTATAGACATTTTTTTTCTTAAATGGAAGTGTTTTCCTTGTAATTCTGCAACAATTTTCCATTAGATAGCGATCCCTTTCTTGGCTGTTTTTTTCTTTCAGATGTGTTATTTTTCAGTACTGCACTGCATGAATATTTTACATTTTTCTGTTTCTGATTGTATTGTTCTTTCCTTACTATTAGCCAGAATTTACTATCAGGAATAGACAGCAGAAACTTTTGATGCTATTGAGAGGCTGAAGATCTCCTGATCTCTATTGCAACTGCTTATAAATTCTTTTCCTCTTCAAATTCACTTCCTCTCCTTGGCCAATTTGCAGCTCAGTGAGCCAACTTTTCAGCTATTTCATATTTCTGCACTTTAACCTTTGATGAAGTGCTTGGCTAAATGCTCTTTGAAGGTGCAAGTACTTCATTCTATTTTTGCCAAATACTGTAGGATTGAAAACTCTGCAGAGCAAGTCAGGCTGTTTTTACCTTTTTAATAGCTTTTATTTTTGTTTATACACAGATGCTTTTCTCAACAACAAGAACAAGAAATAAATTAAGGACTTAACGTATCTATCACTTGCAAAATTATACTTGAATTAAATGTCAGGATTAATTCTTGGGCCGACAAAACCCCATGGAGAAAAAAAAAAAGGTCAAATTTTGCATATCTTCTGCAGAAAAAGAAGGGCAAGAGCACAGCAAGGTGTGGAGGAGGGCACGGCCAGATTTGGCTGGAGAGGCAGCTGATGCTGGGCCAAGGCTGCTGGTCCTTGGTGCCAAGTGCAGGACCCTGGGCTGTTGGCCTCTGGCTGCTGCTGCAGTCTAAGTGGTAGTACTTACTAAAGTGGTAGCAGTGGCCAGAGGGGCACAGCCCCACTGGGAGCTACATGGTGGGTGCACTGCAAGTTCACAGGGTGTTTGCGTCCTGGCATGTGTGGAGCAACTTCCAACAGCTGTGATTTCTAGTGACAGGGTTCCTAAGGGAAAGTCAGGGCTCTTTTTATGCAGATCTGATGGATTTGAAGGAAGATTTCCTATGGTGGGCTCTCCTTGTGGCTATGGCAGACCCCTTTTGGAGGTCAGATCTGGCTCTGCTGCCTGTTCCTGCCCTGTCTGGGGCTAAAGAAGCTCAAGGCGATAGCACAGAGCTAAGAGTGGGAGGCTGATGGATTTGAGGATGAGGTGTGCTCATCTCCTGTGCTGAAGACCTCTGGGACATAGAGACCTCAATGATAGTCACAGCTTTTAGGTTACTTCTGATACATTTAAAAACATGCTAATCTAATACTGATGTTATTTATAAATTAATATCTTTGATCCTAAACCTACCTGAGGCCCATCTTGACTGTTTCCCCAAATGCCAAGTGTCAGTGCCACAGACTAATGATCAAGCATTAGGGAGAGCTGCTGTTTTGCAGCTGGGGAGAAGGATGATGTTACAAGGCTGGGCTGTGCTCCCAGAAGTCTAGACCAGCTGGTAGAACTATCACTGTCACCAGTCCAGCTGCTGCTCTCCAAACTGAATCACCTCTATACTTAATGCTAAGCCCATGCTTCCTGTTGCTGTTCTGAAATGTAAACATGTGCCAAAGGCATGTGCATCCTTTTACTCATGAACTAGGCTCCAGTTTCTGGAAATAAATGCTTTGCACACTGCTGTCAGTATATGAGCTCTAAAAATTGTTTTGTCCTGGATCCGTCGACTTTATTCTGAAAGTCATGCTCTAGTACTTACCTGTCAATCCCCTATTGAGAGCACCCTAACTCTCAGCTATATTTGTACCTTAATATAGTTTCTTCTCTCATAATAGATCTGGTCCTTATTTTCACCACAGTCCGTGCGTGGAAATGAAGAAAGGAAGGATGGGGAAGGATAGGTGGAAAGGCTCTGGCACTTTTGCTGTGGGGTTTCTTGTCATCCACAGGGTTGTAACACTGTCATGCATCTTGGAATTTGTTCAGCTGCATTTTCCTGTGGAATGTACTTTCCTATATTCTCTGTGTCAGATAACTTGATCATTGGAGGGATATTTGCTCCCAGGAAATTTTGTCTGAGATTGGGGATACAACGGATTAAGCAGCTGCACTTGACCTAACAAAACTTGTGGAACTGAACTGCTGCAGTCCTCAGCAGCACTTCCCAAGCACGCTGCCACAGTCTTAGCTTGTATACTTTAAACCAGATCTTTGCTCTAGAGTGACTTCAGAATATATGTTCAAGGTTTTTGGAATGATTTGTCTTTCTTTCTGGAATCAAACTGTGTCCCACCTTCCCTAAAAGCATCCTAATTCAACTCTTCTGGTAAAGGATCACGGACACGGTGGCTATCAAAGCTTGTGTTTGAAGCTTGTTCACTGCCTCACATCCTGAGACAGAACCAAAGGAATCCCATCACAGGGATGGCTGTTGGGAGGGAGGAGGAGAAGGAGGCATTGAACAGAAAACTGAGATTGAATAACAGAACTGGTATTTTAAGGAGATGGTTTAAAGGATTTAAAATTTTGCTGAGTCTCATGTAACAATAGGGATTATAAAAGAAATTATAAATCACTATGTTTTCATTATTTGCCGTTGGTCTCACTGGCTTTTGTTAAAAGTAAATATTCATAGTTATTTTTGGTACAGCCCTAAAACAATATCTTACAGCAAGGCATTGTTCTTATTACAATTTTAGAGTGTTTATGAAAACGAATCAATTAGTTAGCTGGCAGAATTGAATTTCAAATGTGAAATGAGCCACCCGTATTAGGTATAGCCATACACAGAAATTGTGTGCACCTTGCCATAAATTACGCAGGCATTCAATGCTGAAATGCTGAAATGCATTTCATTGCATTTGAAAGATTTGAAAATCCCTTAATTTGCATACTTTGAAAGATGGCTAATAATTCAGACCTATTTAACAGAAAACATAACTAGAAAAAAACGTACAAATGCCATAACAAGGAAGCTTTTGTCCTATTTTGCTATTGTTAAACAAGCTAAAATTTTACCATAAGAAGACCTGTGCAGGTAAATCTTCACCCCCATAAAAACAGCTCTAGATGAGCAAACAGATCAGCTTAATACTTTTCAAATTCCATGGACTAATGATGGATTTTAGACCTCATTATTCTAGAGAGGTCTATTTAATTCTGTTTTCAGTGAAAATATTCTCTAGTTTAATCTCTTGCAGTACTGACTCACTGGCAGTAACCATAATTCCCTCATGTGTTTGTCCATTTTCCTTCTCCTACATTCCAAATGAACAGACAACTCTCAATAAAATGAAAAATCATTTTCCCAAACAAATCTTCATCTCTTCAAGAAAAAAAAAAAGGGCTATTTTTTCTTGGGTTGATACAGAAGAACCTCCAATATGACATAGCTGAAAATTGATGTGCTGATATATGCAGAAGAGGGAGTGCATTTTTGACAGGCTGTGTTTCAGTCAAGAGCAGAGAAACAGGCAGCAGTATATAGAGCGGAAAGCCATTCGCAGCAGCTCAGGAAACCACGGTGATCTCTTAGGGTGATGTCCCTTGCCATCCTTGCTATCTCGGTGTCTAATCTGTCATGGTTCATGAAGCAACATTTTAAAACCAGCAAGGTATCTTCCCACCATTGTTCCCACTGACAGCTCTCTTGGAACCTCCCGGCTCAACTGTTGGAAGCCTTTTTCTAACTTCAGGCCTGAATACATTAAGGAATGTAACGTAAGGATATAAAAAATGACTGTTCCTGATAAGCCTAAAGCTCTTTCCAAACAAGCGGTCCATTTCTGCTGCAGTCAGTCAGGTGACTCTTCTGCAGGAGCAATCGAGCAGAGCAAACAAAATGAGTCCTTGGTGTATTCTCCCCACTCTTTTTCTTTTTGCCCCTGAAGAAAGACATTGGCTTGAGCAGAGGCGTCCTGCAGACTGAATGCAGCCTGTGGTCCAATATTTAGGCAATACAGTCCTGTGTAATAACTGTGAAAGAAATTGTTCTTCTTAGACTGTACCATATAGCATTTCCTTTCCCAGAGGCCAGGTGGTGATTTTCTTGCTGACACTGAGTGCTATCTTATTTCTAGGGGTGTACCACTGAGACTGTGAGCAAGTCACATAAGTGAGGGAATCTTAGATGTGAATTTTACATACTGAGTTCGGAATTTATTTCACTCAGCATGTTGTAGCCTCTTGTCTTTCTAAAAAGGGTCGCACTTTTTATGCCACACTGTGAGGCTAATTATTCTCAATTTATTTGCACAGCCCTGCATTTGCCATCTATTATTCCTGAAATATAAAATGATCTAAATTCTTTTATATCTGGCTGCACTACCTAATTATTCCTCATTTGTTTTTATTCTCTTCCAATTTAGGATCATCTGCAAAGCTGGAAATCATGTTTTCATATCATAATTAGACCTCTAAGAGAACCTAAGAAAGTTGCTTGGTGAATAAGCATGCAAAGGGCTTGTTTTTTTCCCCTCTTCTATTTTCATTTTAATGGAGATTTAAAGTGAGACAATAAATTAGAAATGCATGAAATTATGAGCTAAAAAATTTAAGTTGTTTGCCTGTGGGCCATAATGTTTCAGCAGCCAGAACTGACATGAAGAAGTAGTTATGATGAGAAAGTTGGTTAGGAATGACTGATAAGGATGTAGAAGATGAGCTGATGTGCCCAACTGTGCTGCATTAAAAGATGTGCTTATTTGGACAGTGTATTACTGGTGTTAGGAGTGTAGCAGTTCCTCTTCTGCCCTAGCTACATGTAGCCAGTGTGCAGAAGGAAGTCAATAAGCGGCTGTGACTGTGATGCAGATGCAGTTTCTACCTTAAGCAAGTAGTTTTCTACCCCCAACATTAAAAATTATCCCACCTTTAAAATATGGCTTACAGTACTTCCTGTGCCTCAGAGATACACGTATCTCACACTGAATAACAGAGAAGATATTAACACATTTACGGTATGACAGAAAAGGGCTCCTTTAATTATGTTACTTAGCATAATGCAGCAGAAATCAGCCAGTTTGACATTTTCTGAGGCCAGAAAGGCAGAGCAACTCAGGAGCCTTTGCTCAGTCATCTGTATATCTGGCAGTCTCTGTCTTAAACAGAATGAGCATTGTATAGCATCTGTCTTTTTTTGTCTCCCTTTGGCTCAAGTTGTAGCAGTTGAATGCATTGTTTCAAGATGTTACAGAGCTGTAGGCAATTCAAAGCAGGTCTCTTCCAACACAACCTATTCTATGATTCTGTATTTTTTTCAAATGTGTAAAAACAGAATAAGAGGACAGCTATCCCATAAACAGACAAACAAACAAACAAGCAAAGCACACAAAAGGTCTCTCTCCACTGTTCGTATTTCATTCCATGTTCTTCTGAACAAGACTAATGTTGGGAGCTGCAGCCCTCTTAGAAGAGGAGCAAATCTGATGGAACAACCCAGTACAGGATCAGCCCTGAGGCACAGACCATGTTCAGACCCTTGATTACTCTTCTTCATTTCCAGATGGAAGAGATGATGTTCTGCTTCCTGCACTATAGGCACATAACCATTCTCAGCTGATTTCCAGCAAGGAATCACAGAGTGTTCCCCGTGTGAGTTCACACAGACTTTGCATTTGTGACAATAAGTTTATGTTGACTGTGATACCCTCCTTTTTCCAGTTCAGACAGTACTCAGTGGAGCTGCATTACATTTCCTCCTCATGCTGATCCATGCCTTGGCTTCACTGTGAGAAATCATAAAACTAGGGGACAGGCCATGGGAGCTCAGCTGTGCCTCAGTGTCAGCTGCTTTGTTGCACTTGAAAAATCTGATGAGTGAAGCTCATTTTCCAAGGACACTGCCATTGGCTGTGGGTGCACCAAATGCTGTTGGGAATGAGACAGGCCAAGCCGCCACACCTGTGGAATCCATCTGGTGATCTGAGCATCTCTGGGCCTGATTCATTCTTCCCCAATGGTGTCAGACAAGAACCCCTTCAAGTTCAGAACAATTGCGCCAGTGACAGTATTGTCATATGACACAAGAGATCAGAGTCACGTCAGACCTGCCAGAAGGAACAGATTTTTAAATTGCTTTCTGTGGTGTTTTTAGCCCCCACTTTTTAGGCACATTCAATTACAGATGCAACTTAAGTCATTTATATGTCTTCCTGACTGACAGATATATTGGTTAATGTCCTAGCTGCCAAATTATGCCCACAGGTATGTGCAGCTGTTGTTCTGAGCCAGCAGAAGGAATGTATAGGCACAGTACTTTAGCAGCTGTATCTCTTCTCTGTAGGATGTCGAAAAGAAGAAACACATTTTTTAAAAAATCCAATTGATCCTAATAGGATAAGATATTTAAATGTAGTTATTAAATATCATCTCTGCAGGACAAGGTTAAGGGCGTTTGTGTAATATAACTTCATATTTTTCCCTAAATCTGTCAAACATTACTCTTAATTGTAGCTTCAACTATAAATTTACAAGGTTTGGAGTGGCTTGGTTTTAGATGCTGACATTCCTGCAAAACCAATGATGGGTGAGTGAGTCATTTATCTTGAGAAGTAAAAATGTTCATGAAAAGGTTGCAGTGAATACTTTAAAGTCTGACTCTTTCTGTAGAGATCACACTGAATATGGATTAAATTGTTCTTTGATTGCATGGTTAGTCTCCTAAATCTAAGATAGACCTTCTATTCCTTCATGAGATGACTCAAAAATTTCAAGGGGAGTTAATTAAAAATTACAAATTTCAGGAAAAATGCTATTAAACATTAACACATGCCTATTTTTTAAAAAAATTCTGGAACACTTTCAAACATACCCAGTATTTCTTTAAATATTCAAAATAATTCACAATGAAACCCAATACATTACAGCAATCTGGATGTTATTCATATGTGATTAAAGTGATAGGGGAACTCTAAGAGTTTAGAAATTGTGCAAAAAAAATGGAAGAGGGACAAAGACACCTCAAAATACCATCTGAATGATATAATTTTAAAGCTTGGAAATAGGAACTTGATTTTTATGATAAGAAACCACATCTTGATAAAGGATTGTCACCAGAGTTCTCTGTTTTTGTTTCCACCAGTTTACCACAGCTCATACTGTTTTTGAGACAACACTGAAATGTGGATAAGGCAAGCACGGATGTACACAATGCCATTTTTAAAAGAATCAGCACCCTTTATACCTTAACTTGTAATAGCTATTTAGGACCCAACAGAGTCCTAAATGTCTCATTTTCCTCCTCCCCATGTCACATTGAGCCAGAATAACTCCCATGCCATCCCTGAGGTGGTCGCAGTGCTGGCCATAACCCTTCCAAACCCACGGAGGAGCTGAGCATCTGTGAGCTCTTCTGCCCCATCTTTTCTATTGTGATCAGTACAGGTGCCTTGCTGTTCAGTACCTGGTGAAAAGCTAGCACAGAGATATTTTCTGTAGCAATAATTGGTCCTAAAATTCCAGTCATATCTTTGCCTGTATTCCCCCAGCCCCCTCTATCCAGCGCTACGAAAAATATAAGTCGCTGTAGAGAGCATTGAATCTCTAACTTTCTAAAAATTTTATCTGCAAACGGCTTTCAATATAATTAAGGAGGAATTATACCAAATTCTCACATTATGCCTCATTCAGTAGAGAGGGCTGTGGAGTAGTTTTGAAGAAATTAGTGTGTTCTTAGGCTATTTGTGATGGAAGCTCCTTCAGATTTCATGGCTTTGTCACGCTTGAGATCATGGGTACTGCACTGATCAGCCGTAAAACTGTCCTTTATTTGAAATTAAATGTGGAGAAATTTAAATTGTTCTGTGTGTATACAGACATAAGTACCTCATCTTTGGCAGTACTCAGATTATTTATACTGCAGCTGCAGTAAATTTGAGTTGCACCAAATGTAGCTCTCTAAATGTCAGCTTGATTTTCTCAAGACCTACTTTTCACTCGTTATAAATATTACTTGTTACAGATGCTGAGACTCTTCAAAAGAGGAATGTCACTGGGTGCAGAAATACGTATCATGACAGGACATTTATTTATTATTTTTTAAAAATTTAGTAATTTTTTAAATTTTTTTAATATTTTATATTTTTATATGCATTTAAGGATTTAGAGATTGTGAGAATTCACCTTCTCTGTAGGTAGGTACACACAACTTTTGCATAACTTCTGATGACTGCAGTTAGTGTTAATGTAATGTTTTGTATGTATGTATGGAGGCACATCCAACAATCTTTTCTAAAATTGAATTAATGCAATCAAGTCTAGGAAACATTAATTTAAAAGCTGGCAAAAGAAAAAAAAAGAAATATGAATGTCAATTTATATAGACTTCTTACTGATTATGTTATTTATTATCTCCAAAAGCTGTCTACTTTTTTCTTTATATGTATAACAAAGCAAGAAGATAATTCACTGTTTATAATTTAAGATCTTCAGTTGCTGCCAGGCAATTATGTGGTCCATAATTCACAGCTTACAAGTGAAAAGGAATATGCAGCATCTTTTTCAGAAACTCAGCACTGAGCTTAGTCTCTGTGCATATTTTTTATTCATTGAGACAAAATAAAAGGGTCAATGCTATGTATAGGAGCTGGATTAAAATAATACTGATTGTAATTTTCTTGATCAAAGGGAGTGTCAATTTTCCATTTTTACACCACGGCAAAGCAGAAATGAGGAGAATTTGTGTGCATGTGGGACAGATCAGCCACATTCGGAAGAAAAATGACCTATCTTAGAAGACAGCTTTAAAGTAGACAGGTCACTCTTCAAAGAGTGTTTTGCTTCCATCATGCCATTATTGGATCTGGTGAAAAAACTGCAACACCTGTGTTCTTAGCTGTAGAGTTTTTAAGACCCCCACTGCCTTGCTTATTACTGTGGATGTTGGTTCCACAGTGGGGCAGTGACATTACATTGATCCCAGTTACTGTTGGGTAGTGTTTTCCTTTCTGACCAGTCACCTTTAATTACCCAAAGTCTTAACTTCACTTCATTGTTAAACAAGAAGCTAAGGTTCTAGAGAGAAAAGAGATATTTTTTCATTGGGTCTTCATTGTTTACCTTATTTGTCTAAACCAGGGACTGTTTGAATGGGATGGTATCATGGAAGAAATGTCAGTTTGGGCAAAGGTCCAGAGAAATTGTCTTATTTAGATGTATTTTTTTTATGCTTCATGAATTCATTTCTGACATACTTCCAAACCATTTTATTTACTATGTCTAGGCTCTAATTTTTATTGATCTCACAGATCACTCATTGAAATTTTCACCAGAGTTACACCAGCAGATATCATCTTATTGGCATGGTTTTATTATTATAACTTCAGTTATGCTTCATTACTAGTAAAAATCAATTTGAGCAAGGTTTGCAACTCTTCTTGACCATCCTCAGCCGCCAGAGGGGTCAGTGGTTGCTGCCTCCAGGGCCTCCAGGAGGGGTGATGCAGAGGGGAGCCTGTGAAATACTCTCAGGGGCATTCTAGAGGCCAAACACTGCTCCACATAGTCTGGGGTGAGTTTTTGGCTGTTGATATAGTTAGCAAAGTTTTCTGTACAAATTAAAGCAGAAATTGTTCTTTGCTTTAGGTCCAAGCAGGAAAGAAAGAATTTGTTTTGATTTGTAGTAAATATTCTAATATAATTTATGAGAATTAGGAAAACTTACTGTGTATTCAGCAATACCAGTCCATTTACCTATACAGAGCTAAGACACAGAAAACCTGAAAAATAGACGAAAATAATTTATATGTGAAATAGAAAGGCAAGAGAAAAAGAAGCCAATTTGACTAGAATATTCCAAAACAAATTCATGTTTTGCTGGAGGATTAACTACAAGGACTTTGAACATTTGGGTTAGCTGGGGGACATCATCTGAATTAGATCCACTTGAAAGGGTGAAAAAACATTACTGCTCTATTCAGTAATGCCACAAGTCTTCAGCTTTTGTGGTTGCTGTTATTAATGTGGCATCTTGCTTTCAGTAAGGAATGTTTACATTTCAATTGTAGCTTCCAGCTTGAGCTCACAGTTCACATTTTTTGTAACAGTTAAGTTCCATTGCAGCAAAGCCTAGTTTAATTCTTCATCTTAAGTTTGCTATGTAATCTTGATTTCTTAAGCATATTTTCCAGCTCTGGTATTCTCTTACTAGACTCAGGATATTATGACATTTTCAAAATGCTTTCTATTTATAACTTAACATTATACAATGTCAAGAATAATCAAAAGCGTAAAGAGATGACAGAGAAAAATCCCATTTATATGATCTTTTTGGGTCACAGTTTCACTTAGAATGCCTGCTTCAGGAGCTGAAATTTCCCTTTTTAGTGAGTGAAATGTGAACAGAAGTTAACAGAAGATGGTCATGAGCACTCAATACCTTTATTAGCACAGGTTGTCAAAGTTTAGATCTAGGTGGTTTCGTCATAGGTAGTTCAGGACCAGTATCTGGCCCACAGTATGATTGACTCCCTCCCTCAGTGCATGAGGAAATCACCCTAGCTGACAGTTACTCTGTTTGGCTTTGGGATAAAGCTTCTCTGAGGTTTTGAGGGGCTGTGGAAGGCGGGGATTTAACATCTCACTCTGTCTTGCTGACCATGGAGCTGATGGTGCATCTGACTAGGAGAGAAGAAGGGGACCTGAAAATCATGTTACAAGTTGCAGCATAAGGATGTCAGGAACCTCGAAACTTTCCTCTTCCCTCCACTTCTTCTGAAATACAGATCCTGTACAATGGGCTCTTCTTGCAGGACTGACAACTCCGACTATTCCCGTGCATCCGGTCGCTCTGCCCTGCTCCTTTCACCTGCCCCCTGCTGCATCAGTGGGATCACACAAGGAGCACTAGACTGGCTGCAGTGAGGGGAGCAGTGGATGAGAAGAGAAATTCAGAGCTAGAGCAAGGCCATGAAAACCCAGAATAGGCTGAGGCATAAACAGTGACATGTCATATATGGGATGGTAAGGCACAAGAGTGGAAGGGAAGGCACACATCAGTGGTGTCAACACCTATTGAGTTTGCTGCCCGTTGGTACATTAAGGAATTAAACCCAATACATCAGTGTATCTCCTGATAGTGCTGATATGCATATACCTGCATGTATATCATGGTCTGTTCCAGGTGCTGAAATGTATCATGCCTGAATGATCAGAAACATAGAGTGTTATATGTGTAAAAGATTAAGTTATTGATAAGTTATAGACATTTAAGTTTTGGTCAAACAAGGACTTTGATACTACATAATATTTGGAGACTCATGGCAGAATCTGTAGCCTTGAGTTAGAGTCATGAATTTCCTATACAATGGCAAGGAAAGAATGTATGATTCACAGTGTTATGCACAACCCTCAGCAGTGAGACATCTAAGGTAATAATAGCAAAGCCCTGAGGACTTACTCATGGTTTAAATCCCCACCCTCTCGGAGGCTTAAGTGCTTAGCTGTGCATTTCTCTTCATGCGGTTCTCTCCACACATGATTTACAGCCATGAAAGTAGGAATTTAATCCTCTTCTTCACAGAAAAACACATAGAAGAATCATTCTTTTCTTTTAAAAGGGAACCAGAGAAGTAGGTGGTGATTCCTCTCACCTCCTCCTCAGCTCTTTTTCAGGAGGACATCTTGTTTCAGTCCTTTTTTCTGCTAGTACAAGCACAGTCTGACCTGGAAAGTTCCCCAGCACACAGGCTGCTGGGGAGGACAAGTACTTTTGAACTCTGACCCTGAAGATATGGCAGATTGTATAAAAGATTTAAAGACTCAGTGAGCTAGGGAGTAGGGGTAAGTGTAACCCTGATTTTTCAGTATAGCAGTTAGATCACTTCCATGGGTTTGGAAGGCTCTAGTCTGTACTTCACGGTCAATTTAGTTATATTCTATTACTTAGTCAGAGACTGATACATGGGATTCTTTGGAAACAGTTTCCCCAGTCAGTGTCCCCATAGAGCCAATCTTGCTTCTTTAGCCCTGTCCCAATGAATGCAAAAATGCTCCAAAATTACCTAAATGAAATTCCTAAGCAAATTATAATGCAAACGTATGTATTATGCATTTCCTCTGGAAAATTTTAAGAACTGATCAAAATAATTTAAGTAGTTACTTCATTGTGAGAAAGGTTTTAAGAGCCAGTTAGACAAAGTGTCAGGGTTTAACCCCATCCAGCAACCAAGCACCACACAGCCACTCTCGCACTCACCCACCAGCAGGATCAGGCAGAGAATCATGAGGGTAAAAGTGAGAAAACTTACGGGTTGAGATAAAGACAGTTAAATAGAAAAGCAAAAGCCACGCATACAAGAAAAGCAAGACAGGGAATTAATTCTCTGCTTTCCTTGGGCAGGCAGGAGTTCAGCCACCTCCGGGAGAGCAAGGCCCCATCAAGCATAACAGTGACTTGGGAAGACAAACACCATCACTCCAAACGTCCCTCCCTTCCTCCTTCCTCTCCCCAGCTTTATATACTGAGCATGATGTCATATGATATGGAATATCCCTTTGGTCAGTTTGGGTAGCCTGTCCTTTCTGCATCTCCTCCCAACTTTCCATACACCAGCGCACCAGCATGAAAAGCAGAAAGTGCCTTGCCTCTGTGTAAGCCCTGCTCAGCAATAACAAGAACATGTCAATGTTATCAACCCTGTGTTCGACACAAATCCAAAACATAGTCCCATACTAGCCCCTGTGCTGAAAATTAACTCTACCTCAACCAACACCAGCACACAAAGCAGGTTGGGAGAGCTGCAAGCTTGAACTATAGAAGCAATAAAGTGAAATATTCTTCTAAGGAAAAACGTGATGACAGTATATGAAAGGGAAGTGATCTGCAGATGAAAGGCACAATAGCAGTAAAAGTCACACAAGGAGGGCGATAGCATGAACTGATGGAGGTGCAAGTGGGATCAGTGCAAACGGGTGTAGAGTCACTGAATGGCAGTACTTGTAAAGAACAATCTTGCATTGCAGCAGTCTTAAACAAGGACTTCTCAGGTAATGATCTACTTGTGGAGAAAGCCATGCAAAGATAGTTATCTAGCATATATAAAAGTGTGTATTTATGTATTTTAGTTAAACTAGTCAAATGCTTACCTTGTGCTGTGATGTGTTGTTGCAGGACTTTCACAATAACCACTGTCTCCTTGTGTGTTTTGATGATTTCAATTGTTGGTAGTGTGATTAGTTTCTCCAACCCCTGTACACCACACAGATTTGTATATACACCAGATTCTCTTTTTCTGCATATCCACAAAACATTTGTCAGGGAACATTTAGCGAAATTATATAAAACTAATAACACAGGACCTATCAACAGGCCTACGTCAGAGACAGCACCAGACAGGCACTTCATACCTGAGCAGTGTGGAAAAAACCTGAAATGTACAAGTTTTCTCATGTGTGCAGTATCATGCATATATACATTGGCACTCTGCAGTACAGAGTGTCACAGTTGTCAGTGCACTACATGAATGAACAGGCTGAGCAGGGCATTTATGTTATGCATCCTCTTTCTCCCCTGCTCTGCACCGCTGGCAGCGCTGCTGAACTTTTGCCTCCATCTTAGAACTCCCAACATCACATACACAAGTCTGGTAGTGTGAAGCAAATCTAGAATTTCCCCCTTTCTCTCTGTGTTATTATGAATGGCTGCAGATGGTTCTGTTCTGTACAACGGTCTGTTGCAGAAGGCAAAAGCTATGAAAGTACACACTTACATATGTGAAAAGGATGTGAATGTCAAGTGTAAGCTAGATTGGTTGGACAGGAGAACCCAGAGTTTACTTCAAGTTCAATAAAATTACTTATGGAGGAAGAAAATGCGTCACATGAAAAAGGGAGAGCTCTTGTAGATACAAGGAAGGATGAAGATATTGATGATAAATTGATGATAAGCAAAATTTAGACTTTAATGTTGTAATAGTAATGCTAATTAATGACATTAATATGGTAAAAAGAAATGGTTTTAAAAGCGTAGAATATGTACAGAGTTATCTGTCAAATCTAGCTTGTAAGGTCATAAAGAAATATGAGTAAGAGCTATTGTTTGTAAAGAATGTATTTCAGAGAACTCATTGTGTTTTCTCTTCCGTAGTATAGGCATTTCTGAAAAAAAGCTGAAGGTCACATCTGGAAGATGGGAATATATTTTCCCACAGAAGGTACTAAAGGCTTTATGATTTTGCTAGAGCACACAGGTATATGAAACCATTAAATTTCGACAAGGCACCTGATCTAGATGAATAACATTCACAAATTCTAGAGAAATCATTAAGGTGAAGTAAGAAAAGCCTTTAGAATATCTTTTTTTTCACATCTTGTTAACAGCTAGGGAAACATCAAAAGACAGAAAGGAGTGTTTCTGTATTTTTGGGGAAAAGTTGGAGAGAATTCAATGGAATGTGTAATACAAAAAACAATCACTGTTGACCAGGCAATGAAACTTGATGAATGAGCAATATTTCTGAGTGGACAGTCCTGAATAGCCAGAGAAAAGCAAACTAAAGGACTTGTTTTGGCTGGATATAAGAGCCTCTTGAAACTAGACATGCACAGAATTGATTACTCTAAAAAGCTAGGCTGAGATAAACATGGAGGGCCGCTGAAAAGAATTTTAAATGAATTTAGGGGAGAAAAAGTGAAGGATGTAAACTAGAGGAGTATACCTTTTAAGAAGAGATGAAACAAATGAGGCAGAACTAGTGGTCAAAGCTGAACACCACTGTGGTATACAAGAGGGCAGTTACTAGTAAGAGAGATGATTTTGCAAAAGAAAAAAAGAATGAATGGAAAAAGACATCTGTGTAAAGATAAAATAACGATTTTAATATGATGCTGGTAGGAAAGCAGGAGTAAAGTTAAAAATAGTAGAAGAATGCAATTAAACCCACCCCCAGCAGCAGAACACTGAATGTCAATCAGTAATAAGAGCTGGACATACATGTAATAAACTATCTGTGCAATGCTTACCGAGATAAATATATAACATACTTAATTTCCACATATAAACTTACTTATACCGTATACAATATATAATACAGTTATTCTCTTAAGTGCTTAATCCATACAAGACAGACTGATGGAAAAAATGAATGATACTCTGCTGAACTCCTAAGGTTTCAATGTGCTGTGCAGACTGTCCATCTATCTGTCTTATTTTGTTGAGGATCATTCATAGGATCATAGATTCATAGAATCATAGAATAATTTGGGTTGGAAGAGACCTTTAAAGGTCATCTAGACCAACCCCTGTGCAATGAGCAGGGACATCTTCAATTCATCCTCCTAGCATATCTGTCATGTTCCCATTCTTTGAGCAAGTAATCTCCAGATAGAACTTCACAGTTCTTTAATACAGCTATAGTTTATTTTTGAGGTTAATCAGTGTCAAGTTTGTACTGCTCCTTTGATTTTTGGATGGTATCTTTAGGTTGTGGGCAGAATCAGAAAAGCATGTTGTACAAATGGTGAATTGAGCAGTAAGAACTCCAGTACAGAAATAACAATAAAGCCTTTAGACCATATCATATTTTCATCTTCATGCCACATATGTCACAGATAAATGATTTTAAGAATACAGAAGAGGATTTTACCATGTACTTTAGCATGCATTTCTTTCTCCTTATAAAGTTTCATACTTCTTTACATTAGGATCAGCTGTGCCAAGTGAGTTATCCTTATGAAGAGGGAAAAAGACACAAAGCTCTCTAAAATTAGGTATAAGACCAGCTTGTCTCTTATAAAAATGTCAGAGTTTTAAGTGCCAGTTTCTGACAGATCTACAAGGTCAGAAAAAGATGTAAAGTCGTACATGGGAGAGAGAAATCAGCTCTTGTGAATATTGTCACATGAAGCCATACTCACTCTCCCTGAAGGACTCTACGTTATTGAACTTCACAACTGTGGTGGTTTTGGAAATAGGAAGGATGCTGCAGATGGATAAGTGAAAGCTTCTTACAGAAGTAATTTTAAGGAAAGAAATACATACTTTGGTGGTTGCCATTTTTATAAGTTTTTAGGGTTGTTTAAAACTGAGTCTCTGGTTTGGACTGTTAAGTACATCCCAGATAATGAGGAGTGGGCAGAAGAAAATGAAATCTAGTTGGAGCTGTAAATGTGGTTGGCAATACCCACATGCTGAGCTGTTTTATCCACAGGTCAAATTCACTTCAACAAACTTATTTCCATAGCTCATATAAGTTTCAAATATACTTTATTAAAATTCCTGTCCAGAAAAAAAAATATTCTAAAAAGTCCCTTCCTTGTGGAAAACATATCTCACAATTAAAACTGCTCAGGCAGTGTGCTTGCCCACTGCACTGTCTTTAGATTTTAACATGTTTATTTATAGGAACACAATTTTTAAAAGCTTCCATAACAAACCATCATGCTCTCCAGGCAAATGCATAATATGGGCTAGAATCTCCATTTGTCTGTGTTGTGCATGCTCATTTAGATTATGGTAAAGTGGGTATAAAACACTACTGGAACACAATGCAAATGATGTATGCCTCTTTGCAATGAGATAAATGATTATATGTGGTATTAGATCCATAATTTTATGCCTGTTAGTCATCCAATTTTGATTAAGAGAGCATTTATTTTAAGAAAAAGTCTGCACCACTCTTCAGATTTTCTACATCAAGTGTATGTTAAAGTGCAGGACAAAAAGCAATTCAAGAATAGAGCAGCTGGGAATGATGTGGTGAAAATAGCACAGCACAGAGCTGAACAGTCTTCCTCCCAGTAGAAGAAGTACAAGATGGAACTGTTAGTTACTGGCTTCAAAGGGAATTTGTGTTTAAAGGTACTTGGGCCCTTGAGCTAAACATTTGGAATTTCCACATTGCTCATAAAATGCTAAAGCTGACACAGAACGTATTCCTTCCAAACACCGAAACCTTTTCAGGTTAATTCCAGATTAATTTCAGATTAGTTGGACATACTGTGGGGTTTTTGATAGTTCTTGTAGATTTCAACAGTTGCATACAAACAGATACTCTTGAACCAAGTCAAAATCAAAAGAGGAAAGGGAGAGATTTAAAATCTTACTGCTACCTCCTGAATAAAAGTGCAAGTTGTTATGAGTAAGATCAGGAAATTTTGGTTTTTTCTTTCTAGGTAATTGAGTTGACGTAACACAGAGAAGTAATCATCCCTTCTGACAGGTAAGATGGGTAACTCAGTGCTAGAAGGAAGCAGTTCTTAGATGTACAATGAGTTGAGGGTTGCTATTTGGATTCAGGAAAATGCTGCCTCATGAAACATATAGGAGGGGTCTTCTCTAAGGCCTATATCTGAGCATGTGTTCACTTCCTTTATAAGGGACTAGCTGATTCCTAGGGCTACCTGGCCCTAGGCTTGTGCATGCACCAGAAAAAGAGAATGCAACTTTAAGTACATCTGAATTTAAAGCTTTAGTTCAAACATATGGGGAATAAAGGGTTTTGAAATACAAGCTAACAGCTAAACTTTCTTTATGTTGTATCTTAGGCAATCAGTTTGCTCCTCTTTTATATAGACCAACTAAGTGGGGTGCAAAATTCTTATCCTGGCTTACAAAGGAAATAGTCTGACATAATTCAGGTCTTTCAAATCATCTGTCATTTGAAGCATGATGCAACCCTTTGTGACATAGCTGTAAGGGCTTTAAATTCCCAGCTCATGTATCGGTCACTGTTGAGCTGCTGCAGAGGGTCAGCCCACGGGCAGGGTGATGGACCCCAGGCCCCGTGATGCTGTGGCTGCTCTGCAGTGAAAAGTGAGTTCAGAGCTGGCTTGGGCAACTTCTGCAAGCAAGACTCAAGCCTTTGACAGCGGAATTCGCTGCCTGGAAGATGTGGCTCCTCACTGAAGGGGTCTGGGGTCCCCTGACACCTACTTAGTGAACACAGGTTGTTGGGAAATTTATAATGTCAGAGTTTTCAGTCCTGGCAGAGTGACTTAATATATATTTAAACTTACATTAGCGAGGACGTATTTCATATCCTGGTTTTCTTTTCCTCTAGATATTGCCACTGTTTCAGTGAGCCCGCAGGGCACATTTTCCTGAAAGACAGATACGCTTTTTCATGTAACACCCCATTAAGTAAAGCCCTTTAGCAAGGACAAAGAGTCTCTAAAGATCCTCTTCTGGCATAGGGTGTTTACAGATTGAAACACAAAGCTGGCTGTTTCATCGAAAAAGAAAAAAATTTCGAAGTTCCTTGTTAATTTACTGATTGCCCTGAAATGTTCTGTTTGTTTCTGTTTGATATTTCCCAAGAAAGCTGCTGCTTCTTCTTCTTCTTTAACCTCTTTCTAATAGCTTTGCCAATATCTTTCAAGCATTTGTTTTTGTGTCAAGCTTGCATACATCAGATATATGTAAATGACAAGGGTGTTGGAAAAGGGCTGCTGTAAATGTGCAAGGCTCTGAGAGCTGAAAAATTAGTGAGGTGCAATTGTAGAATAGTTGTACTGTGATGGATTTGGCCTCCAGCTGTGGAAATGGGGGGAAATATGCACACAGCTGAAGTGTGCACACAATAGTGAGGGATGTCAGGTAAATCTTACAGCATGGCAGTTTGGGGTCAAAAGTACTGTCTTGGTGCAGTGGAGTGATATTGAGAGCCTTGTCTCTCCTCACCTTGCATATGTGGATTAGTAAAGAGCAGCAGAAGCAGCAAAAAAAGTATGACTGACAGTTTCAATGTATTGCTTGGCTGCAGAGCTGTTCAAAACAAATTGTACCATGTGGAGCTGGTGGCCATGGGATCGGTGTCTTCCTGATGGACGTGTTCCATGTTCTTAGCTTCAGATCAGCCTTGAACAGCTTTTTTCTAATTTTTCTCTGCCTGCCAAAGTGTTCCTATCAGCCGTTCACAACTTCAGTAGAATTTATTTCTTTCCACTTACCATGCACAGGAAATTTGACTCAGAAATATGAGATGCAAATATTATGCAGGGTTGACCTTTTCATTTACAGGGTAACTAATTAGCTTGACAAGTAACACATTTAGTAAAATACGTATATGTCATTAGATAATCCTGCCTACC
Source organism: Corapipo altera (assembly GCF_003945725.1). Classification (NCBI taxonomy): domain Eukaryota; kingdom Metazoa; phylum Chordata; class Aves; order Passeriformes; family Pipridae; genus Corapipo; species Corapipo altera. The sequence continues at coordinate 13,594,837 of NW_020884872.1, forward strand.
TCTTTATGGTTGCTCCCTAAAATACATCCTACTTTTGTTGCAATTAACTGCAGGCTTGCTGTTGACTTCAATATGAGCAGGACTACAGACTTAGACCAAATGCAAAGTAACTTAATGCTCAGTCTCTGATCTGACAACCTCATAGTTACTTCTTTAGTTGTGCTTTGGCACCACAGTGGAGTGCTGAGTACCTTTTCCAGTTCTGCTTACTTTTTGCTAGAGGACAGGACATAATGTGTGGTATTTAATATGAAAGACAGTAAAATAGAAACACTTTTAAAGTAAACTTCAGGGAAAGTTAGAAATTTCTCAGGTAGACTAAACCGAAATATCAGTCTGAACATGACTTTAAGGAAAGCATGTGCAACTGGCTGGACAGATTCCTTTAGCTAAGCTATGAGACGGTATTTATGCATAGACTGCTGTGCTGAGGTCTGCACAGGAGTTTTAATTTATATTGTTACTTTGCTGCAACTAAGTGGAGAAAGCCATGGTCGTGTTCATTATTCACTGTGGGTGACATCCTGGTGGCATTCAAAGAGTCTGTAGAGAGGTTGTTGTGCCCTTCACTGAAGGAAGGGGACGGAAGAGGTGGTTATGTAGATGCAAGGAATCAAAATAAATGGCCTAGAATTTGACCGAGGTCTTCTAGGTGAACAGAAAGAGGCTGGCCATGTCAAAAACATAAAGCCCACTCCAGACTGCCTTTGGGAGTCATTTACTGCCATGAACAGATGTTCTCAACCACAGTTAACCTTGAATCCTGCATGGTTTTGGGTCTGATGTAGGATGATTAGCATTCCCTAGCTCTGGATTGCTGCATCTGGTTTTTGGTGCCATGTCACAGTATGGTGTGGCAACAGAGATAAATGGTACCCTGCTGCAAATGGTAAGCAGTGATACTTTGCAATTCTAATGAACCCATCCTGTGCTCTTCAGTGTCCTTTAAACCTTGACAATTAGGAAGAGTAAAGAAGGCGGAAGGGTCTTGCTAGATGGGAGGTAACAGGGAAGCAGAGCCTGTGAAAGCCTACAGCAAAGAGAGCAGATTAATTTCATACTAATATTTTGAATTGTCCCATTCCTATTTCCGATTTGTTTTGGAAGAGACTTATATTTTTATTATAAAATACATCAGTTAACTACTCCACTGTTATATATGCTTTTTTTTTATCTGGACCTGAGCCTTATGTTGCCATTAAATCTGCTTTGTCCTTCTTCTTTATTTATATTCTTTCTTGTCAATTTATTGCCTCTTTGCCTTTAATGAAGCAGAGGTGGCAGCTTTACAGATGGGAAACTAAATCACAGAGAAACTACGTGACTTTTTACATGACCTATGCACAGAAAATTAATAATCACTCTTCTTGACAGGTGCAGGCACTACATGCAAGTATTGTAAGTAGTTTAGCTATGTAGGCTGTGCTGATTTGTGAAAAGTTCAGTTTTTATGAGAGAATGTATGACAGATCAGTGCAAATTTTCTTCTTTTCCTTACATTTTTACTCATGGTGCATGCATTCAGCAAAGGCTTTAGGTCCTTTCCTGGCTACCATTGTGTTGGATTTCTCTCCTCCATTACTAAAGTGCCGTTGCTAAAGCTGCACCAGTTTTGGGTTTTGACATGGTCCCTCAGCAGAACTGCTTCTTCATGGAACTCTCTTTATCCTCCCTGCTTGGTTTCCTTTTCCTTCGTTAGCTTGTCTTCATCCCTTACAGCCTTTTCTCATGCTCCTGCTTTCTCCCTTCCTTTTAGCAGAGTCTCCTGTTTGAAGTTTAGAGCAAGTCTTCCCTCTATTGAAATATTTCACTGCCCTCTGCCATTCACTTTGTTCTTTCCCCCTCCTAGGAGCCTGTGCGGACATCATCCTCTCAAAAGATTGCTTTGCTGATTCCTATGACAAAGAACTTTTTTTTTTGTTTGTTTGGGGTTTTTTTGTTGTTGTTTGTTTGTTTCGGTTTTTTTTTCTTTCATTTTGTTTTTGCTTTCTATTTTATCCTTTTTGCATTGGGCTGATCATTCTCTGGTCAGCAAGGTCAACAAGGTCAGCAAGGTCACAGGAATCATTGGCAGGCTTGTCTAAAAGGTTATCCTATATGATCCATATGAGGCATACAATGAAATCTGTGATGTCTATTAACAGCTCCCAAGATCTTGTAAATACCAGAACTTTAGCTGAAGTCTTGCTACTTTTAGTTGTCAGACCTGGAAGATTGCTTACCATATATTACCTATGTAACTGTACCAGGCCTTACATGCATACAGAAGTAGTCCTTGGGTAGATTGTCACCTTACTTAGCAACATAATACTAAGGTTTGAAAAGGAGTTTACAGGAGGTTACCTGGCTCAGTAAGACAATTTTAAATCAGGTCACTTTTATGGGTACCATTGATGGATTTTTAATAGTAAGGTGATGATTCTGAAAGGTTTGTTAGCAATATATTTGAGAAGTGAGGAGATTGTTGAGGTGCCACTAGGTGAAACAAAGGCAAATATCTTTCAAGATGCATGAAAAAGAAGAGCAAGGAGAAGACAGATCTGTCAGCTTCTTCAATAGCCAGATGAATGATAATTGATGCTAGAGGCAAAATCTTATTTTGTGGGAATGTAAAAGGTTTTTCTACCAAGTGTCAGTTAAAAGTTAACAAATTAAAGTCTGACTGAAATATATTTCTCACTAGACATATCATGTGCCTCTGAAGGATAGAAAGATCTTGGAATAGGAAGGGGGGATGTGAGTGAGACAGGAAGTACAGAACAGACCAAAACTTTCACCTGCAACCTTTTTTTCTCCTGAGAAAAACCCCTTCCTTTTCTCATATGTTCATTGCAATACCTGGCATTTCAGCGTGCAGTGGCAATGCTTTTCCATGTACCAAAGTGTTTAAACTAAAGTTTAGCCTAAGTTCTTAGAGATGAGAATTTGGTAATCAGCAAATATACTGCTTTGCAGATGTGGCTAATTGTGTGACCCATGACTAAAGCACCATTTTGAGAGTGTGAATTGATTTCATAGAGCTTCTCTCACTTTCCCTCATGAAAGGCAAAAATGGAAGAAACATCTTAGGGCCTATGACAGCCAAGGAGCATTTTGTGATATATCATCACCATTGAACAAATTTCCTCTGAGCCCAGCCTATAAACCTTAAAGTGTCTGATAAGTATCCAAATACTGGCATCTTTCTTTTTTGCTTATCCGTAGTCAATAGCCCCTACCAATGAACTGCTTCTACCAAAGGAAATACTCCTGTTGGAATGGAGAAGAGCTAAAGTCTTAGTCTTACACCTCTGCTAAAATTCATTAAGGACAATTGGGAAAAACAATTCATTAAGGACAATTGTGTTTCTCCAAAGAACTGTTGTCCAAAATAAAAGATTCAGTGCAGAAAGAAAATAATCTAAAATACTGTTGAAATAGATCACCCTTTCTGGATCAAATGTTAATATTATTTGTAGCACTGCAGTGCTCTGGCTAAGCACCACTGCTGGCCAGTTACTCACCTCCTCCTCTGCAGCACCAAGGGGGAAGCTGGTTCACCATGAACCACCTTCATCTCCACCTCCTACCCATGGGGCAGATGGAGTGCCTGAGGCCTTGATGCTGCTTCTGCAGAGTCAATTGTAGTGAGAGAGAGAGAGAGAGAGCTGGAGAAGTATCCAACACCACTGACTTTAAATTTTCACATTCTACACCATCTGCAGAACAGGAGGAAAGGCAAATTAAGAATCCTTCGTTTGAAATCCTTGACTAGGAATCCCAAGGTCATGCGACAATATACTGTTTATTAACCTGTGCAGGTGATAATGATACAGGCTGACTCTTGTGTCATAATTATTATATTTGATGAGCTTTTTAAAAGTGTGACAGACAGTAGATTCAGTAATCTAAGCTAAAGGTATGGTAGCATATACAATGTATTATGCATTTAGTTGTTTCTGTATCAAACATTTCATAAAGTGATAGCAGTATGAAAATCTCTGCTGGATTCAAAATGCAGAATTTGGGTACTGGAGTAAATTACACTGTGCTTAAGTTCCAGAGTTCCTTTACACACTCATATAACAGCATGACGAATAGTGTATAACATGACAACTTGTGTACCAATCTTTACCAAGTAGACTCTGCTCCACAAAATATGCACAATACCAACACTAGAAAAGAAAGGGTGCCATTGTATTGTAAATATCACCTTCTGCTCCTCACTCCTATATGGATAAGGAGTCTAGTCATGGTATAATTAACTCACTTTTTCTTGCTTCTTGGCTAAAATATCTGGATTCCTTTGGATAGTCGTCTGATAAATCTATTAATAACTTTTCCATTGCCTTTCTAAAGTAATTTGGCTAATGTGCAGAGCTGAACTTCCAGCCAAGTCTGAAAGGCTTTTTTCCCCATTTAGAAATTGCAGCTGTTCCTTATGTGAAGCAATATTTTTCCCCTAGAAGAGGGTAAGATGGCTCTATTAGAAGAGCTTATGGTTTTCAGATATGTCTCTTGGGTACATTTACACAGAAAATGATCACATTGAAGTACTTATGAAAGGCAAACCCTTTTACCTCTTTTGAAGCTGGTGTGGGGCATACTAGGTAGGTCTGGATAACTGTGCTTTGTTTTTGCAGAGCCCTCCTCTGTAGGACAGGACAGCTTTGAGCACAATTAGAGACATATTTGCCTCGTTGTTATGGCTGTACTACCTTTGATCCTCAGCCTCTGAAGATGAAAAACTAGTTGGTGTCAACAACTGCAGTGACTTTTTGTTAATTTCCAGGCTGTATCAAAGAGTGGAACATTTTTGTTGGGATTGCATCAGGACATTGCCTCATGCAAGTGGGATAGAGACAGGCTGGGCACATAAGGGATGGCTTTCCCTCAGGCTGCTGTGGTTTTCTGTGACAACACGATGGCAGAAGCAGATTGCTGGGGTAGGTGTTGGGAATGAGCCAGTGGCATTAAAGCAGCAGGCAAGAGGCTGCATGCAGCATCCAGTTCAAGCTGGCATTTGTGTCTGGTCTGCAAGACACCCAGCCTTGGTACTGTCAGGCGTAGTGCACGTAGAGCTGGCTGACGGCGGGTTGGGTTATCTAAGAAACAACAAAGCTGGTGCGGGGATGATTGGAATATTTTCCCATAAATATTCCTTGAGCATAAATGATTGTGATGAAATCATAAAAGTAATTGGCTCTTGTAACTCCTTTTTTGAAAACAAATTAAACCTAAAAACATGTAAAGACCTCCTTCCTTTTCAGAATATTATTGAAAATTAATAGACCATCTGAGCCTGCAGTATCGTAAAGTCTGTATCCATTTTTTTTCACATACCTGCAGATTCATCTCCAGCAGCTCTCCATCTGTTTGCAGGCTGTTTCCTAAACCAGTGTGATGCCTCAGGTGCAAAAGAGAGAGACAATAATTAACAATGTGGCCTACAGCATCTTGGGGAACAATTAATTTTAGTGAATGGACAGGGGGAGGAAGAAGAGGGAAGGTAAGCTTTGCTCATTTGTCTGCTCATGCATTCACAGTTGTGCATATTGGATAGATGTACATGCAGATATGCATTTATCTCCCAGGAAGACTATTTTCAGCATTCCAACTTTCACTCTTTCAGTGACTGTTGTGCGCAGAAGCTACTTGAAAACGACAGTGCCATCTGCGCTGAGGAGATTAGGGGGTGTCAAGGAATATTCTTTTTCACTTCTCACATTCCTGCTTCTCTCCATCCTGTCCCTGGAAAAATCCCAGCTTTTAACCTGTCAAAACAGTTTTAAAGCTGGTCTCTGATGTATAGAAACCTGTGAGACAGAACCATGACAGTTATGTACTGTCAAAGGAGTATGACTGCATAAAAAAAATGAAAACCCAACACTGTTGAATAAAAGAACAGGGAAATGTAGGAGGCTGCACTGACATGTGGGGTAGGTCTTTCATGTACATTGATCAGGGAATACTAAATTTATATACAGGAAGACATTTGACTGATTTATATATGGAGAGATTATAGAGTATATACACAGAACCGAAAATTAAAGATCTGCACATCTACACAGAGGTTAAAAATGAAAACTGTATCACGAATTAGACTTTTCCCCCCAAAAGTAGGTACTGAAATTAGAAGACTAAATCCATTTATAAGCTCTTAAATGCAAGTGGCCTCATTTCCGATGTGCTGAGCAACTGCTGCATCTACTTGTTTCTATTATTAACATTGGTTCTATTTCTGAAAAACAGATGTCAGGAAGGAGATCCTAAAGGATCTCCTCTGATGTGTCTAGCTGGCAAATAGCCAAATATGACTGCAGTACCTGCATGCCATGTGAGTACAGCTGGAGATATGGGGAAGTGGCGCCGAGCTTTCTGACTGGATATGTAATCTTCAGGTAGGAATCTGGCAGAGATACTTAGGGAGGAACCCCACACACAGTCTGATTAAGTATTTTTCTGCTTTGACTTCTTTTTCGTATCCCTCTGTCCCTTCTTCTTCACACACCAGTGCCCATGTTGAAGGCAGAGTCTATTTGAACCAGAAGAATAAACTCTTGCAGTGTTGGTTTTGAGTGTGAGATATCACAGATGTGATGACTTACATCTGGGTGGTGCACAGGCAAATGAGGTTTTTCAAAGCTGGTTCACATCTCACAAGTGCATGGCCAGATTTGGAAAATGATTGTGTTAATAAAGGGCACCTGAAAGCTTAATTGTGAGCCCCAATAAGGTGGTTTTTAAGCCTTTGGCTTTATTCTGCGATTTTGTAATTGCACAAGTGTATGTGCTGCAGAGAGAAAACAAAGTGCCCCACTGGAAAGCTAGTAGTGCATTTATCCCCTCAGAGAACAAACTCATTTACCCTTTTCTTTTTATTTTGTTTATTCAAACAATTAAATAAACTTTAAAAAAAAAATCCACTCTGAGCCACCCTCAAATGTTTCCAGGCAGTAAAATAAATGAGAATCGGTAATCTAATGCAGAACTGATTTGAGCGTGTTTACATGTGATTAGGAAGCTAAAAGGTTTATTCATGCCTTTGGCTCTGTATGTATGTAGAAACAGCTGCATGAGGAGGCTGCTCTTGGCTGACTGCTTTCTGTGCAAAAAACGCCCAAAACTTGGGCATTTGTCTTTTTCTCCTCCAAATGCCCAGTCTATGACAGCACAGACTGTCATAGACAGGGGAAGACTACGGAGTGTCTTTCAGGACGTAAAAGCTGTCATTTGTGCTATGAAGGTAGAAATATTTTTCTGTAAGAAAGTTACATGCTGGGAAAAAATGTGAACTTCTCTGGAATATGAGGAGTGGATTATGTTAATATCTGCAAATCAACTTTGCCCTCTTGATTCACTTCATGCTGCATCAATTATACTGTAACTTTTCAAACTGCTGTCTGTAAGTAGCATTGTTAACTATAGCCAAAGTTTGGGAAAAGATGATCCTTTTAAAATTTGATTGCTTCCTCACCAAGAAAGCAACTAGAATGGAAAAAAAAAAAAAAAGCGTTACCAGATCCTACAAAGAAAAGGGATTCTGTCTACTTTCACTTCTAAATACAATAAAACCCCCAGAAATTCCCATTTTTGACAATATAAAATATCACAATGTGAAATATAATTTTGTTTATATTATATATGTTGTTGCATAGAAGTACATATCACACAGAGGTTCTTTAATCTGCCAAAATGCAACATTGCACTCTCACAAGAGCTTACTCAAAACCAATTTTATACGGGGAAATTCATCAAAATCCATAGATTCCCATGAATTTTTTCTCATACCACTCAAGCTGCTAACTCCAGTGAAAGCTGTTCAGTTTAAACATTTTCAACCTGTCATAAGTTCCACAGGCTTATTTTGGTTTAAAATGTAGTTTTTCACATCCTGGTTTGTGTTACTCCTTTTTTGCATTATGAATGGAAATGAGTTTATGACCTGAAAAAGAAAGCAAATGGTAGAGTTGGGAGCTCTTCCATAATGTAAAGAGTGAAGCGTAGAGCAGACAAAGTAAATTCCAGTATGCAAGCTTTGCACAGCTGTAACTTCTGTAATTCAGTGATATTTCTTTCATTTCTTCCAGTTCTTGGTGGAATGGCTGCTGAATATAAAGGATGAGATGCTCTTAACTCACACTTTTAAAAGACTTGATAGCAAAATTACTCTTTCTCTTTAATGTCAGTAGGGGTTAGTGTTACTGCCTGAAAGAATATCAGGCTTCCATGATCCAAGTTTCCTCAGTGCTAAACATTCACTTGTATGATTATAGACAGTCTAGGTACTGACCTTCTGATGTTAACACAAAATGAGCTGTATAAATGACACCAGCGAGTAAAGGATGAGAAGGAAGAAAACGTAAAGCAGGAGTGACACCCTCAAAAGATTTACTAGAAAAAAAATACTTATTGGGAAAAGCCTACCATCATTAGTAATGAATGAAGAATCTAACAGAAGGAAAGCAGGACAAAGGTGGTTGTTGAAAAATTAGCATTTGAACGTAGGGGAGAATAATATAATAAGAACTGTCCTAGGCACGAATTCTATGCTGCTTACAAGCACGGTTGGAATCTTTGCCCTTCCTGACTAGATATGATCTATCTAAACAAGGTAGATGCCAGGACAAGGCGTATTCCTTCTGAGAGGTTAGACTCGGAATGTCTGGTTTCAGATGCTCTGCATGCGCTCTGAACAAAAAAACCCAAACAAACAAAACCAAAAATAATGACAACAAAAAAACAGATGGGAGGAGGAATTCTCATGCTCAAAAATTGTGACATTATTTAATATTTCATTGAAGTTATATGAGCCTAAGGTGTTTCGAGGCTGTTTGGTCCTGCAATAATAAGGCATAGAGGAAGGAGCAATTTGGTAGCAGTAGTGGAAATGTTCATAAATTATTTTGACCATACCTTGTTGAAATGTTCTTGGTTTCAGAGAGAACTGGTTCCTTAGCCCTGTGTAATGATGAGTGTGGCCTAGAGCAGTAAGAAAGGAGAGGAGGCAATCAAATGAATTATAAAACAGAATCCAGAGTGCACTACTAAGGGAGAGGGCTTTTTCTCAGTGGTTGTGTCTTTCCTGCTGCTGGCAGTCCATGATGACATGGTAAAGCTACCATGTACCAAGAAGAAATTGAAGGAAAAGATTATTAATAATATGACAAATTCTTCCTCCTCCCTATCTACTGTCAATGATAGACCTCTTCATTTCCACCTCTACCTAGGAATGGCTAGTAGTTACTGTATTACCGGTCTCCTGACCTACAGTGGTTCCTTAGCCATGCTATGCATATTTTAGCTCATTTAATCTTTCCTTTGAAGTCATTCCCTCCAGCTTTTTGTCATTTGTCTTGCTTTTGTCTGAACTCCTTCCAATTCATCCTGGCATGAAGGTAGCTAGATAGGGGTGTTTGGAGTGTGCTTTCAAGAATATGCAGTCAGAAAGGGCCATCCAACCCTTGGCCTTCTCCCAGGTTGACTTGGTTAATCCATGGGAACACTAAGTGGGGCCCTGCAGCCTCCCTGCTCCTAAACTCTGCACACTGTGGAGCACCTAAAAAAAGATCTGCAGATTGCACTGGCTGTTAGTTTGGGTTTATTTTTTGTTGTTACTGAATACCACAATCCCAGTTCTGATCCTTCTTGCTGTGTATACTCTTTAGATCTTTTTCAACACTGCTGTCTTTCTCTTTCCTTTCTCCCACAGAATATCTGTGCTGCAGTGTATGATTCATCAGATGCGCTCTTCTGCATTTTTCCAATATGTGTATCCTTCAGTGTTTCTAGACAGTATCATGAGGCTTCTTAGCGCATTGCCTTAGGTATTTGTGTTTCTCCTCTGTGGGCTCCTCCCATGAACTACGAAATTGATTATTGTCTGGATTTTTTGAGGTCAAATCACATAACGATCCCCACATAACAAACAGCAGATTTTGGCTGTCTGCTGCTCTTTTTCAATTTCCCAAGTCTCTCTCCAGAAACTTAGTCAAGAAGACAGGCTATGTGGTTTCTCAAAATGTTTCCCTGCTATGCTCCTCATTTGGAACTGAAATTAATTAATAATTCTTTCTAACACTTGTTGACCTTCCATGATGCTTAAACAGTGGGTTCTGCAGCTTTGAAAGTGAGACTGTAAATAACTGAGATCTCTTTAGTCAGTTTTTAAAATAAGAGGTTGTTGTCCCATCCCCAAGGAAAAATACTGTTTTGGTAAAACTAACACGTCCCCCTCATTTTCCCAAATGTGAAATCAAGTGTCAAAGGACAGGGTAGTGGAAATACCATCTCAGCTGTCTCAGTGTGATATTACAGGTAGATAAACTGTGGTACATTGAGTATGTCCAAACTAATGGATGTAAGAACACCTTAAAATGTTTCAAATGCCTTATTATAATCAAAGTTTTGTGCTTACATCCTATTCCATCAACCATGTATTTCATAATTCTGCCAAAAAAGCTACCAAGTGATATGCATTATTCATTCATTAATATTTCATGATTTCTACAGTATATTTGTCTGGATGTTTTCTTGATTCTCTACTGTCCATGCTGCTGATTCCCTGTACAGTAACACTTAGCTAAACCTGTATTTTGTTCTGAAGATTCTTGTTACTGTGGAAGGTCTCCCTGCTTACTACTTTCTTAGTTCCTTGTTTCACCATAACTTTTGAAAAACAACAGTTAAATGTTTCTCCAAATGCTGAATTTTTAATCTCTCATCATGTCTACAATCTCAGTCTACTCATTCTGAAACATACACTTTCATGAGCATAGATCAAGAGCAAAAGCAAGGCATGGTAGTTGGGAAAAACTGGGAGATTTGGCTTCAGAAATGTGTTCCTGATCTGAACTAAAACCTTAATGGAGGTACATGTGGAGAGCTCATTTATAAAATGCATGCACTCAGAAATACCAAAAAAAAAAAAAAAGTGTGCCAAGTCAGATTTCTTTGGGCTTTGTTTTTGGAATTTTTTTGTGGAACAAAGAAAATGTTCACGGATGTCATAAAGATACTGTAAATGACCTTATCTACATAACTGGGACTTCAGCTGACAGAGACCATCTACCTTCAAAAGCATTATTTGTATGCACATTTAAGCACAAATCCATGTTATGTGTTCATGGAAACAGATACAGAAAATTATTTTAGATCACAGAATCACAGAATCAAATAGGTTGAAAAAGACCTCTGAGATCATCAAGTCCAAGCTTTGACAGAACATCACCTTGCCAACTAGACCATGGCACCAAGTGCCACATCCAATCATTTCTTGAACACAAGATAGTAAAAATAATTTCAGAAAGGCTGTTAAGGACAGTTATCAGCTGCCCACAGATAGTTCCAAGGACCCTATGAGATGCCTGTAGGTCCCCCAGATGTCTGCCCAAGACTGGCCAGTACCAGAGGGGTCCGGGCCCGTTCCCTGGAGCATCAGCAAGGAGCTGGGCTGGGGGCTCCGCAGCACCCAAACAACATGAGGTGTCTATGTTTAGACATCTGAATACCAGGAAGGCATCCAAATGAGCTCTTCCTAAGGAGCTCCTTAGCATGCACTTACTAAAAAAAGGGTTTAGGCATTTGCATGTGAATGCCTAAATGTAAATGCCTTCACACCAAACTGAATTCCTCCCAAGCTGTCAAATGTGTAACTCAATATGAATTATCAAGACTAGGTAGAAAAGTATATGGTCGCATCCAAAGTCATTCTGTTTTATTTTGTGCCTGGTTTTTTCCTTTGTTCGGATACCTGCACTAATTTGTTCCAATTAATTAGCTTCCTCATTGTTACTTTACAGACTTTGAGCAAGCAAAGATAGCTAAGCAACTGCCTGATATCATCTCTTGTTCTGCACCTGGTGTTACGTGCAACACTGTGTCACCAACAAGCAGACCTTGCGATACATCTGTCATGTCGGGATATGGCAAAGGCCACTTTTCTAAGGAGCAGGGCACAGAGCTAAGCAGGATGAATAAATACAGGTATAGTTCTACTGCTCTCAGAAAATTAGCTGTTTCAGTAGTCCCTGATCATGCTCTGCTGGACCCATATCCTGTATATCTATAGCCATACTCTATACAGCTATAGGGATGAGTTTTCTTATAATGGCAGTAGTGAGGCTGATTAATGTAATGCCAGTTAGAGACCAGTCTATTTCTGTAATGCTAAGATAACGCCTTTTTAAATAAAATGAGCTCCTGCTTCTGACTGAATGCTGCTAAGCCTCAAGAAATATATATGGTTTTACGAAGTTCAGGATCATTCATCTTTTCTCCATGTCTTCCTATCACTTATTCTCCATCTTCTCCTCAGTTTCCCTGTGCCTGTGTGTCTTTGTCATGAGTGGGAGTGGGACTTTAGACACAGTTTATTAGAGAAGCCCTCCCATTGAGTCATGAGCTGCAGGAAGGACCCCCTTGCTTCCTAAACTCCTTCTCAGAGAGGAGCCTGGGTGCAGCTGAATCCAATCTTAGCTCCAGACTATGTCCACAGTTTTAAGTACAACTTTGCGCTGCAGATTTATAGGTGGCAAACCAGGTATATTTATATGAAATGAATTCTTTATTATGACAAATGATCAGATAAAGGATCTTAATCAGAGTTATTTACTACACAATGTAAAAGAAAGTACTAGTAGTGTATAGTGCACTATATTAAAGCAACTACAGTAAAGCAATTATATTAAAGCTAGTAAAATAAGAAATAATTACTAAGTAGAGATTTTATGTAACTCACCATACCAATGCTTGTGGGCAGATCTCTTTCACTTAACCTCAAGAAGTATCCTTGAATGGGCGTCCCCACTTCAACAGAGAATCTCCACACATTCCAAGAAGAGTACTTCAGGAGAATCTGATCGTATGACAATGGACTGGACTTTTATAGCATAAAGTGATTGACTGTCAGTTGCATGTCTCCAGGTCAGCTTAGCAGCTTATCTGCCAAATCTTTGCCTCACTACCAGTATGTTGATTTAGGGTTGAAGAGCCAGACTGGTTTTAGCATCACCTGATGCCCCTCTCAGTCACCACTGATAGCTTGCAGAACAGGGCATTGTTTAGGCTTTTCTATTCCTGTTGCTTGCTCTCTGCCTTGGGAACAAGATTGCCTCCGAAAATTTTGTCTTTTTTCTACACTTGTTTGTATTCTCCAAATAAAGAGAAAGCAAGCAAAGCAAATATACACTGAATCTCCAAAGCATTGCAAATTGGTCTTGTGTTGTCAGGAAACAGCTATGGTTTAAATAAAATGACAGGCAGGCAGAAGTCCTGCCTCAGCTCTGCTGTTCTTAAGAACTCCTGGAGGGCCTTCAGTGTTCTGGCACACCATTTTACCATTTGATTCTCACTTTCCTACAATTTGCCAGAGTTAGTCCTACACTGCTGACCAGTGAAAGATGCCTCTTACACAGAGGTTCTTGCATGACCAGCTTCCAGGCTGGCCCTTGCATTAAAATGGAGTGCACCCTGCTGGTTTACAGATAGCCTGGAGGATTGTATTGCTGTGGTGGACTTTGCTAGAGCACTGCAGTGTCATCCTTTTAAAGGCTATGCCAGTATGAATGGCCTGACACAATAAAAGTAAAGTGAACTGTACATTTGCAATATCAAAATTGAGTAACATGCTCACAGAACCTTATAAAAATGTAGGCAGTGGGAAACTCAAGATTGGTGTTATCCTTGTATCAAATCCAGGAGATGGAGTGAAACTCTTTCTGTTGGCAAGGTATAAAAGTGGATCTACTATGCACGGCCAAGGGCTCAAATATGGTCTATGCAACATGTCCTCAAAGTCCTGGCTGGTAGAAGAGTGCTGACCCTAATGTGCCAGGATCTCATTCTGTTTCCACTCAGAATCAAAGACTTTCCCATGCAGTTCGTGGATTTCCCAATCCCTCCCAGCAAATTACTGGATTCTACCCATCACTTTGAAAATTATATTGTTCCTTGTCAGAGACAGGTGCAATTATTCCCCTCTTAGATTATAAAAAGAATCAGATAATATCTGCTTTGGTGTTTGATTAAGCATCCAAATTTAGTTTCTGTAAAGGCAGGAAACCCTTTTCCACAAGGCTTAGTGATATTTTTCTCATATAGATGACATATTTCATGCAAGTGTCATTTGCATAATTACATAACTATTCCATTTGTATATGCTACTTAGTGCTCTCACTTGTTCGGAGCTACATTAGCAACTAACTTCCCTGGGGGAATATGGGGTTAAGGGGTGACATTCACTTGAACTCTGTCCTTGGGAGCACTAATCATGCACTGCGTGAAAACAAGCTGTAACTCCTGTTATTTATCATCCTCAAACAAAATAAGTAAAATCACCAAATGATATAGATGAGTCTAAGGTCACAGAAGCAGAGCTTATACTTGACTTAAAATATGCAGTTGAACTTTTATGGTTTGATTTAAAATTTAAATTTAAAATATTTTAACAACTCTATATACTTGACACTGAAGTAATGCCGTTATCTGTTACTGACTGTCCTTGTGAGGCATTTCAGTAACAGTGCATAACTTGAGATGGAAATCCCTAATTGGACCAGCATGCTTAGCTTTCATTAAATAAATACACAGAAAGGTGATGTTGCTGAACTGATAAACGGCAGCAAATACAAGTCATAAACAGGATGGGGATTTCCATTCTTCTCATATCATAATATTATGGTCCCTAAGCCAGTGACCTTACAGTCTAAAATAAATACAAAAGGGAGATATCAATTCCTGGGGGTTTTCATGTAAGCCAGTCAATAGGATGGGACATAAGCAATGTTGTTCTACTGACGTACCCCAGCCTGATTTGAAATGTCATTTTTGGTTTTGTAGGATAATTTTAGGTTAATTGTTATTTGGGAAAGATCAGGTTAAACTTCTCTGTTTGTGGTTTAGTATTAGATAGTTTATGATCTCACTCGTACAACAGAGGCTCAAAAGCCCTTGTCCAAGAAACCCACAGTTCACTGTGACTGCAATTTTGTTTCCTTGTGAAGAGTAGAAAGGAATTTTTGGTGCTTACTGTAGGTCTCTGAAGGCTATACTTACATGTGCAAGAAGTTCAGCACTGTAGGAAGAGATCCAGCTGGTGCTGAGGACTCAATGAGGGCAATTTTTTCCTATTTCAGGTGAGTTTTACTTCAAAGCAGCTCTGTTCTGGTCCAAAGGACAAAATAGTTGTAGCAGCTGGAGGACAGTAAACGTGTTCCTCAATCCTGTCTTCCTTTTCAATTTAATTTGAAAAGAGTATGGTTAATTGTAAAAGAATCCTCTGGGGCCTTTCCATCATATGAATCAAAGCATGCTAAGTGGCAACAAGTGCAAGATCCGCCTTCAAAAACACGTTCATGATCTGAACTAAAGCACAAACTTTTCGTACTCTGTATGAAAATAAACACAGCTGCATGAAAAGGATTCATTTTATGTCACAGTCCCATACTTTGGGATTTGGCTATGAAGTCCTTAAGTAAGCCTGAAAAGTGGCAACTTTCCCCATAGGCACTTCAGTATAAATGCCTGGATTTATTATTTCATTGCTTTTAATATTTTGCAGATTGCTGAAAAAGAAACTCGGAACATTCTGATCTTGAGCCAATTACTTAAAAAAGTTTGTTGGCATGCAGAAGCCACAAGTTCAAGCTCCTCATCTCCTCAAATAGACCCCCTGTGTGCATGGCATTTTTCTTGGGGGATTACACTCTTCTGACCTGGGTCAATTGGTCCAGCCCAGTACAGGAAATAATTTAAATTCTCATTTTCAAGAGGGAATTTTTCTCTAGTCCCCAGACGCCCCTGAATCTTAGAAACCATGACTAAAGCTGGTACATTTCTATCAATGGCAGTGTTGATGGAGCAATATATTCCTGTGAGAACACTTTTTGTCAAGCCAACTGTGCTTGAGCTTTTATCTTTCACCTCTCAGATACATTATTGCAATCTGTCTGACGAGTTGCACAGACTTTCCCACATAAGGTCAGCCCTTCTCAGCAGCAATGGTTTCAGGGTCACTTTTCACTTAAATGAGCATTCAGTTTGTGAGATACATCTAGAAACCAGCTTTAATGAAGAATTTGCCATTGTGCAATCAATAAGCAAACTATATGAGTACTTTATGTCTGGAACATAGGGTTACCTGATGTTTTTATTAGAAGGGACATGTGTGATGATGTGAGACTTTCTCGAAGCAGCAGATTCTCTCAGTTTGAAGCTTGTGTCAGAAACCACTGAAAAATCCCTCCCCATGAAACTTTTCCCTTTGTACCTAGCACTTTGTCATGACCCCATGGATTCCCAGACTTGTCTCAGTTTGCACATGGCTTGTCTGCAATATCAGTTGAATTTGTTACATCCCTAACGCTGATGTACTCTAAATTTGTCAAAATACTGTGGCTAGACAAGCTTAAAATCAAATTAGGAAGGCAAAGAGAAAAGCTCTTGATTACGGAGATGGAGCTGCTGCTATGAAAGCATCAAATTAAGAATGGCAAACTTGTGTCAAAAACTAATCTGTTCCTCAAACTGTAGCTGAGCACTTCAGGAAAACTGCCTTTGGTGGCTGCAGCTGAAGATTAGCACTGTGGGCTCTCCCGAGGTGGAGTCCTTTGGAGTAGAGCAGATGCCCCTGCTCTGTATTGCCTCATTCCTATGATACCTGCACAGTGCAAGCATGCCCCTGCATGCAAATGAATCTTCAAAGCAACTTGCTAGGAAGGTCTGCTTTCCCCTCCTTCTGAATAATCAATTTAGAGAAGCTTATTGTAGCACACTTCGCTGTTTGTGCAAATGCAAATGAAGTCTTGTTTGAGCTTGTCTGTGACTGGGATAGACAGAGCTCTTCTGATGTGTTGATTTTCCATACCTTGATCATCCACCTGTGTCAGAAGTTGTTTGAATTCTTTCTGACTATTCCCTTCCTGGACACAGAGCTTGTGAATCTTTTTGTGGTGCCACAGCAATTTCACAGAATCACAGAATGAGTAAGTTTGGAAGGTCGTCTGGTCCAACCTCCGTGCTCAAGCAGGGCCATCCAGAGCACATGGCACAGGATTGCATCCAGATGGTTCTTGGATATCTCCAGTGAGGATGATTCCACACCCTCTCTGGGCAATCTGTTCCAGTGCTCGGCCACCCACACAGTAAAGAAGTTCTTCCTCATGTTCAGGTGGAACTTCTTGTGTATCTGTTTCTGCCCACTGTGGTTTGTACTATTGCTCGGCACCACCGAGATGAACCTGTCTCCGTCCTCTTGGCACCCTCCATTCAGGTACTTATAGACATTGAGGGGTCCCCTCTTCTCAAGGCTGAACAGGCCCAGTTCCCTCAGCCTTTTCTCCTAAGAGAGATGTTTCAGTCCCTTAAGCATCTTTGATCGCCTCCCACTGGACCCACTCCAGGAGCTCCTCTTGTACTGAGGAGCCCAGAACTGGACACAGCACTCCAAATGCAGTCGTGCTAGGGCTGAGCAGAGGGGCTGGATCATCTCCCTTGGCCTACTGGCACTGCTCTTCCTAATGCAGCCCAGGATACCTTTGGCCTTCTTGTACACAAGGGCATTGCTGGCTCATGGACAGCTTGTTGTCCCCCAGGACCCCAGGTCCTTCTGCACAGAGAATTTTACTTTCCAGCATATCAGTTCCCAGCCTGTACTGGTGCCTGGGGTTATTCTTCTGCAGGTGCAGGACTCTGCATTTGCCCTTGTTGAATTTCAAATAATTCCTCTCTACCCATCTGCCCAACCTCTCGAGGTCCTTCTGAAGGGCTGCACAGCCCTCTGGGGTATTGGCCACTCCTCTCAGCTTTGTGTCACCAGTAAAATTGTTGAGGAGGCACCTGCCTTTTCATCCAAGTAATTGATGAATAAGTTAAACTGGGTCCAGTATTGAATCTTGGGGGACACCACTAGTGACAGGCCTCCAACCAGACCCTATGCCATTGATTATGACCCTCTGGGATCTGCTGTTCTCAATCCACCTCACTGTCCATTCATCCATTCCACACTTCCTGAGTTTGCTTGTGAGGATGTTGTGAGAGACTGTGTTGAAAGCCCTGCTGAAATTGAGGTAGACGACAACATCCACTGCTCTCCCCTCATCCATCCAGGTAGTTGTTTCATTGTAGAGGACAATCAGTTGGTGAAGCATGATTTGCCTTTAGTGAATCCATACAGACTACTGATCCACTTCTTGTCACCCATGTAGATAGAGATGGCCTCCAGAATAAGGTGCTCCATCACCTTTCCAGGGATTGAGATGAGACTGACTGGTCAATAGTTCCCTGGATCCTCCTTCTTGCCCTTTTTGAAGACTGGGGTGGCATTTGCTTTCTTCCAGTCCTCAGGCACCTCTTCTGATCCCCACAACCTTTCAAAGATGATCACGAGTGGCCTTGCTATGGTGTCCACAGCTCCCTCAGCACTTGTGGATGTGTCCAGTCAGCGCTCACGGACTTGTGCATGTCAAGTTTACCTAGGTGTTCTCTAACACAAACCTCCTTGACCAGGGGAAATCTTCCTTCCAACATGCCTTTACCCTTATCTCCTGGGTCAGAGATTCTTGAGGAAATCTTTACTCAGCTCCAGACGTCTTGACTAGTTGTCCTAAGGCCCTGAGGTCCCTCTTGATTTTTCACAGCCCTCTTTTTGGTACGCACCTGGAAAACCAGTAGCGTGAATAATCAGTGGGCCATACCATGCTGGAAAGTT
The DNA here is from genome assembly GCF_003945725.1 of Corapipo altera. Taxonomy (NCBI): domain Eukaryota; kingdom Metazoa; phylum Chordata; class Aves; order Passeriformes; family Pipridae; genus Corapipo; species Corapipo altera. The sequence goes on from NW_020884872.1 coordinate 13,613,522, forward strand.
TCTGGTTGATGTCCCTTACCTGGGGGTGACAACACACCCCCCATGGTTTGGGTCCGGTCAGCATATCGGCCCCTCTGTTCGTCTCAAAAGGGAATCCCCTTCTATTTTTTTTATGGTATTTTTTTCAGGTATTTACTAGTTTACCTTCTTTTTTTCCTAATTGAGGAGGTCATGAAGTGGGGGATAGGCTGTCCTGCCTTAGGCTACCCCTCCAACCTGGATGGACCTTCATCCACACTCTCATTTCCCTGGTCCTCGGATTCCAGGGCCTCATACCTGTTGTATAAGGGTAGCTGGGGAGGTGAAGTAGGTCAGGAGGGACTAACCTGCAACTCTGAGCAGAAAACCGTTTCCACTTCCTTCCTTCTCTAGGGTGCCTTCCTTCTGCCTGATGGTGAAGAGGTAGGGGATCCATTGTTTTTTGTGAAGTGGATGATGAGTGTGTTTGTCTAAGGCAGGGTAGAGTGCAGCTCCACCAGTCAGTCTCTTCCTCAGAGTTCCTAATACTTCTTAGTCTTTTTCTTCATCTCTCAGGTCTGCCACGAGGCCTACATAGGATTATGTATAGGATGTTTCTGATTGTCTTGCAGTGTAGGGTGAATTGCTGGGTTTATACTGGGGTTGCACTGGATGTGTTAAGAATACTTGTACCAATGTGGCATTTTGCTCACTGCCAACCACTGAAATTTTTTGGAACTTCTGTCAATCATAATACAGGCCTCTGTCCACCCTTACGAGCAACATCTGCGTGTAAGAACAACTATATATCTAATATCTCACTATTTCTGCCTTCTTATAACCAACATATCCACAGATATCTATATAAACAGGTTCAAGTAAGGCGAGGTATTAAGTGCAAAACCCAAAGAGACTCATAGAAGATGAGCTGGCCAAATACTGGCTTTTTAACTAGGCAAGAAATTTTGACATGGAGTATGCTCAGGGGGGATGTACAATTGGAATATTTCCCGTAAATATTGGAAAGAATGTTTAGACTGTATTAAATAAAGTTTTTGAAAGGTGAGTGGGAATAATATTGTATAATGCCTATTGCCCATAACTAGAAGGTTGTATAATGTTAGTAGCTGTATAGAATTAGAAAATTTTTTGTGATGGATAGATAGATGATTGATAGATAAATAGGTAGGTAGATGGATAACAGAGAATGGAAGCTAAAGCAGATTTCCAAGCATTTTAACTCTCTGCTGCTACTTAACAGCACAATCAATAGTTCCGAAAAGGGAAAGACATTTGCAATGCTAATTGCAATTCACAAGTGGGGGCGTACTGAGTGGGTGGAAGAGTTACTTGTTTGCTTGCCGAGGGACATTTCAGAGCTGCTGAAGTTCTGATACTAGTAATTCTTTTTGTAAAACAATTATCTGGCTGACTAGAACACAGGAATAATTTCTAAATCAAAGAAATCAATGTAGGTGGTACTTCCTCAGGTAGTGATTTTCTGGCAGTTTTTTCCAGTTGTCTCAGTGCTCCCAGTGAGAGGAGAGATGTGATGAAGAGCTTCTAGCCATGGAGCTAGTGGGACCAATAGCCTTTGCTAGCTCTTAATGGTCCACAAGGCTTGTCTCTTCATCCAAAATTTTGTCAAATATCTCTTGTCTATTTTCTGGTATCTACTTTTTCTATTTCTGAATAATAATGGATATTTTTACCTATGGTGTGACCTGAATCTGCCAACCTTATTTAACCTGATTAGTGCTCTACTCTGTGCACGCACAGAGAGATTTGTTGGCCCCAGTTGAAGCACTTGCAGAATATAGTATTACACCAGTGTGACAGAGGATGACAAAACTGAGCTCTTCACTCCTCTTTTCCTCCTTAAGCTAGGGTGAATGTTCCCTGGATTCCACAACTGACTCCACAGCATGAGAACATAAGTCTGTGCGTAAAAGACCAGAGTGCAGAATCATTTTGGGCAAGAAGAGGAAGAAAAAACAATATTCTGATGCCAAATCTTGTTAATTCCAACTCTTAAAAGTGTCACTCTAAGCATATGGGATGAAGTAATAGCAAAGGCACCCATCTCCTGGCACTCCAGTTTGCTGCTGGCCTCCCAGTGTCCCCAAGGATGTTCAAGAATAAGGTGGGGTTGGATGTGGTATGGAGTCATTGTTACCTGGTGCACTCAGAAACAATTCTTTATTTGGTCTAGGTAAGAATTTCTGCTTTATACAGGGTAAAATGTAAATGTCTGTGGCACCTAGATGTCACAGACATATAGTTTTAAGTACCTGAACTAAGAATTTTAAAAGAAGATCAAATATTAATATATGGCTTCTTTTTGATTTTTTTCTCAAACAACTAACAGAGGAGTGACTACTATTGTTATATATGTTTTTATCATTAAGAAATGGAGGTATGCAATTTCCTTTCTAAACAATTTTGAAATTAGAGCAAATGTTTTCATTTCCTGAAACAAATCCATTTTTTTCTAGAAAAAAATCCTGAAATTGCTTTTTAACTTCTGCTGAATTAAAAAAAAAATTATTGGATAAAGGGGAACCTGGAAAGGGTAATAGATTTTCTTTTTCCATTTCAATACAGTGTTGTGAAGCTATTTTATCATGTTCAGCTTTTCAAACCAGTTAAAAAGCTTCATAAAATAAATGCAATAGTTCATCTCAGAGCATTTTAATAATCTCCAGCTTTTCCCTAAAAAATCTTATCACCACTTTGGTCAAAGTAAAATGTACTTATTACCTGCAGCAGTATGAGAACATGATTACTCTGAAGTACAGGAGATATCTATTACCATGATCTTAAAATGTCTGCATTGCCTTGCACCAACACTCTGCATAGTCCTTTTCTGTAACATCTGGGTAAAACTGGAAAAATCTGACTGATTCCAATGGGGTTAGAATATATCCAGGAGTAGCTGCTCTCCCTGCTTAGCCATAGGCTGATACGAGATAACCTGGTGGCTGATGAAGAAGCAAAGAAAAAAAGACTTAGGTTAACTGTGTGATAGTACAGAGAGGTGTAATGGTATGAACAGTCTTCTTTTGTTTCCCTCTCAGAAGATTTTGAGAGTCTTGCTGTTAATATTATATTTTCGTACTGAAATATGATTCAGTATCCCTTAAGAGGACCGAGACGTGGGTGTTCCAGCTATGAAATGAGGGTGGGAAGAAGAGGGACCAGGCAAATGGGAACCACAGGGACAATCTAGCACAGAGGCGGTTCAGGGCCTGTGCTCCAAGTAGCCACCTGCCCTGCAGGCTCTGGGTAGAGTGGCTAGATTGCTCTTGTGGTTTTAAAAAATACCTTTTGGATACATATGGAATGGAGGAATTTTGAAAACACTGGTCCTGCATACTGATTTGCAGTTGGTAAATCTCTGGGTATCAGCTCTTGTAAAACAGTTTGGAGATCATAAAATAATAGAATGGTTTGGGTTGGAGGGGACCTGAAAGATCATCTAGTTCCAACCCTTCCACTAAACCAGGTTGCGTGGTCCAACTTGGCTGTGAACACTTCCAGGGATGGGGCATCCACCACTGTTGCAGTGCCTCACCACACTTACAGTAAAGAATTTCTTCCTAATATCTAACCTAAAGCTACCCTCTTTCATCTTAAAGCTATTCCCCCTTATCCTATCACTACTTGTCCTTGTGAAAAGTTCCTCTCCACCTTTCCTGTAGGCCCCTTTATGTACTGGAAGGCTGCTGTAAGGTCTCGTGGAGCCTTCTTCAGGATGAACAATCCCAACTGTCTCAGCCTGTCTTCATAGGAGAGGTCCTCCATTCCTCTAATCATCTTTGTGATCCTACTCTGGACTCGTTCCAACGGGTCTACATCCTTATGTTGGGGATCCAAGAGCTGGATACAGTACTCCAGGTGGAGTCTCATGGGAATTGGAGTAAGGGGGAGAATTACCTCCCTTGACCTGCTGACCACGCTTCCTGGAGATTTCTTGGTTTGGTTTGTAACAAGATAAATGAACCACTTAGTGAACTATTAGTGGGTCATTATGTTCTGTGTAAATATTGAAAAAATCAACAAATAAATAAAATGGATACCAGTTTAAAAAATAAAAATCAACATTGATGAATTGCAACAGGGCTGAAGCAGCAGTAAGATTCCTGTTTGAGGAAATGCTCCAAATGAACTCCAGTAGAGTGTGTCTTACTATCTGTAGTACATGGGAATGTGAGATTCCTTTAAAAGACTCAGCAGTGAGGGCTTATTTGGGTTTTTTTGAGGCAGATCCAACTGAGGTGGAGGCAGCTTGGGGTGAGGGAAGCATGCCCTGATTGGGAACACTAGGCTGTGCCACATGGGTCTGGGAAGGCTTGCTCAGATCAGAGGGCCAGGTAGCTGCTTTTAGGTGATAAAGAGCTCAAGTTAATGAGCTGACAAGACTTCTAGCTTGCACAGGACACAAATATGGTACTCCTGCTCCTGGACATGAATTGTCTTAAGTGAAGTGCTTGAATGCCAAATGAACTTTCTGAGTGAAACCCCCTGGGCACAAAATGATGTTTTCCAATGAAAGTTTATTTCCTCTGAAAATTTCCAATCAATTATTCCACTCTTCTGCTAGTTTAAGCATGTAAAAATGTTTTTATGGCTTGCCAACCACCTCAGCCTGAGGTTGGCATACTTTTCTTATTTGCACTTAATCATATCTTTGATATTTCTAACAGATTCTTTCAAAGTTATTGTTTGTAAGAATTGAAAGATCTGTGGAATTCATTACAAGATTATAAAGTTAATCTGCAAAGTGATACAAAGATTCTTCTTTCTAAAACCTCTAAGTATTTCTTTTGTCTTTCACAGATATCCAAGCATTACCGAGGGTGTGACCAATGCTCTTCCTGCCTAACCCTACAGGCCAGTAATTTCCCTCGACTGTCCTTGGCTGTATGTCTGCTTTTAAATAAAGCAAAATTACCCTTTTCATAGCCAAATATTAATATTTGGTTTAAACAACATTAGGGCTGTGATATAAAATCCAGGCAGCATTAAAAGAAGATTTATGCTTTCTCCTTTAATCACATGGCTTTGTGTCTTGGCACATGCTTGGCATGCATTGTCAGATTAACTGTGGTGGGATTTACAATTTCGTGGAGTTCAGTGCTTCATCTTTCACCTTTGGCAAACATGATGATCTCTTCTACCACAGAGCTTCTCACCAGGGTAACAGTCTCTTGTGACAATACCAAAACCAGTGTACCAAACACACGTACATCAGGTGCCATAACATGTTGAGGTGATTTTGATGAGTATAGCACATGCCAATCTTCACTTATGGCTGCTTCCTGTCAGGAGCTGGGAGGAATTTGGTAAGAAAGCTTCAAATTTATATATAAATATAAAAATTAAATTAAAAATAAACAAAGCTGTTTGAGTGAGATTTGAACCCTGGAGAATAAAAGCATGTTGTAAAACTTCTATTATTCAGATATTAGAAATAGTAGTAAAACTGTTCTCTTTTATTTCCTTCAAATAAATATGGCAGCTTTTTAAGATCTAAACCATTACATTAAAACATTAACAATCTCTAAACTAGCTCAGATTCAACTTGACAAAAACTAGAAGTATCTTGAGAATGTGAATAAGAAGAGAAATCTGTTTTTGTCAGCAGAGTGACAGCAGCTTCTTTCATGCTTTTAGAGGTGAAGAAACTAAAAACGTGTTGCATTATGTTGCAAAAGAAGAAGCAAACTCAAAGTCCTCTGACATAATTTTATTTTGCAGACCCTGGTTAGGAGGCATAGTTATAATTGGAAAATGAGAAAGACTAAATGTTCTTCATGAGCTTTTTGTTTTTTTCTAATATATTGAAAAAAAATGCTTAGCAAAATCAAAGTTGTGTGAGTGATGTTAGTATTTTGGGGTTTGGAGTGGGGGTTTCACAGTATGTTGGGTAGTGGCTAACATAAGAGGGTCATAATCAAAGGGGTTCAGATCTTGTTGCATATAATGCATAACACTAGGAAGTGGTCTTGAGAACCAGCATTTGCCAGGATGTTCTTTTACCCTATAAAAAACATATCTGTGAGGTAGAGGCCGTGAGACGTCCTCCTCAAACAGCAGAACCACAGCAGAACATGCGGCTGGGTGTGCCAGAGATGGTGTGTTCAACCCAAGGGCTTTCAGGGTGCCTCATGCCAGAGGTCACTCTAATTGATTTGATTTGCTTAGATTGTCTTTCCAAATACCTGTCTCACTGTGCTTCTCCCTTAATGCCTCCTTCTGCATTTTGATCTCTGTTCTGCAAAGGCTTTAGTGTGGCTGCAGGACAGTGCACGGATAGACTCTCTAATGGCTCCGAATGTGCCACACAGCTCACGGTCAACCTGGGGTGCTTTGATCTACCTCTGGCATCTGACATTTGCGTATCCAGCTCAAGAACTGGTGAATGGGCTATTGAACCTGCTCAGTTCTGTGTCAGCACGTCTCTATTCTGCTTTTCCTGACTCACAAATCAAATATTTCATTCTTCAGCACCATGAGAGGCTCCCTCAGCAACTGACATATTTGACAGCCACACTGCACTTCAAAGAACTTCACAGGATTGTTAGCAGTAGCAGAGATTTTTCACAGAGTTGTATTTTTAGCGCAGAGTCTGAAGGAATGACTTGACATACAGTACAGTGATCCTAACCTTACTCTAAGCACAATAGACTGCTTAATTTATAACTGCTTTTCGAAATAAAAATTCAACATAGAATACTTAGCAACGTCAGATCTTCTGTATAAGAAACACAGAACTGCAGAAATGCTGGGTGAGCATTTATTAAAAGTAGCTCTGATTATGTTTTTCATTCCATAGTATGACTGATGACCTAGTTTTCCCTATATTGTTTATTTCATGGATTTCTGGCTGCTATCGTTACTGTCAAAGGTACAGGGTTATAATGAAAATACATTAGCAGACTGGTTTAAGCTAAATACTTTCTGTAATATTTGGAACAAAGGAAAAAATTCTATTCTGGAACATTCATTTTCTGAAATACATTCCAGAGAACAATGGCAATATGTTAAATCTCCTTGTCTGTTGAGTGCCCATGTGTCTTCTTTTTGACTCATCCAGGCATGTGGCCAATGATGAGTATTTCTAAATTATCTTTCAAAAATCCAACAGAATATACAAGGTCAGTGAATTCGCAAAAGTTTTGTTTCACTTACTCTTGATTGTCTCCCTTCTCCTTCTTACTTTCCTCATTTTGTCTTTTTAATTTACCTATTTTTCCCATATGGTATTGTCTGTCCTTTCTAACTACTGCATTCAATGAGGAATTGGAAACTGAAGCAAGTAGAACGTGAGCTTGCCATTATCCTAACACACTGACTTGTGTGGTATTGCACACAGACATCTTCCCACCTTTCAGTTTCTTGTTCTTTTTTTCTTTGAAGCATTTTCATGTGTGGATGTGCCTGACCCACTGGGTTACCTTAAGGATGGGAATTGAGTCCGTGTGATTAAACTGGTGTCTTTTTTGGCCTTCTCTAGGCTGATGTTCACGGCTCTGTTGTGGCTTGTGCGAACTCGCTGTAAATTTGCTCAGCTAATACCACTGCAGGTGCTTGTCTAGGCACTCGGCAAATGTTTGTGGTGTACACTCAGATTCGCACAAGTGTGAACGGTGAGTGTGTGTGTTGTGGAACAAATTGTTCAGGCTACCATTTATGGGGTGGCACTTAATTTAAATCTCCACTCTTCTGAGTTGTCATAGATGCATTAACTCTGTTCTGTACATGCCCTCGATGGAGATGCTGTGCTGCTGCTGGAGCTCTGCTTTCTGCAGCCTGGTCTGTGAGGCCTTGGGGGAGTTCACCATCATAGATAAGAGTGTGTGTCTGGTGTCTCTAAAACAGACATTAAGTTGATTTTTGTTAATTTAAACAGACTAACATGAAATAAGACTACTGAAAATTCAAAGGCTGCAGTTGACAATTTAAAGGGAGAAGCATTTTTCTGGGTGGATCTTCCTGGGTTTGCTGAATGGGCGTCATAGCATTTTCTTTTCTCTTACGCCATGTGTATTTGTCAGTGTTGCTCCCTGCTCTAGAAGGAGTTATGTAAATATGTCTCTCTCTCGCATTGCCTTGGATTTAATTTTCCTGTGCTACTACTATGAATGCGAAAAATTGATTTCAGGAATACTAATTTGTTAATTTCAGTTCCCACATGTGATAGGTTTGACTTATTTTATTTTATTTTTTCAAAAACATTAAAAGTTGTACTGAGTCTTTTATCTCTTTTTCTGATTTATCCTCGCACACGGAAACACATTTCTAAAACTTGCAGTGTATAAATACTGTTTAAGGCTTTCTGTGGATTTATCCACCACATTTTAAGTTAAACTGGGGGATTAATTTGTGTTGCATATTCTTTCATTATATGAATTTTTCCACAGGACAGAAAACATCAAAAGAAAGGTTTTTATTAGAGGAAATACTGTGAGGTTTTCTCCTTCCCTTTTGCAAAAGATATGAAACAATGAAAAACCACAAATACTAAAAACTGTTAATATGAAGAATGTAGTCTTTCTAAAATCTAGGTAGCATTTTCTTGCATCTAAATCCATATTCTATGAATCTTTGATGTGGCATAAAATTATAACTGCTGAGTGGGGAGTGGGACAGAAAGCCACAGGGAGCAGCATCTCTCTGTTATCTTTCTTCATTTCTGTATTAATGCAGACAGAAGGAAACCTCTTTTAGAATTCTTTTATTCTTATTTCTACTTTTTTCTAAATATGTTTTAATTTATTGAACCCTTTGGTCAAGTTACAACAAAGATTTGAAATAAATCAGATCCTGTAAGTGAGCAGTGGGGCAGGTAGCAGGTGTGTAGGCAGCAGAGAGCATTTTCCTTTCCACAGCTGCCTGACTCTAACTCTTCTGCAGCCTCCTCGTCTCCTTCCTACCAGATATGTTTCCCTGCCTAAGCCTATGCTATTTTGTGATGGTTATCTCAGGCTGTAGGTAATGGAGACCTTATTTTCCAATCCTGTCCCCTTTGAAAAGATCTAGGTTGCCCCGGTTACAGATTACACATTGAAAACATTGTTCTTACACAACCACCCAGTGGGAACCCAGATAACTACTGGATACAAGTTTTTCTTTAGTTTATCCCATATACCAGAACAAGATCAGCTAATGTCTGGAGCATCTTATTAGCCTGGGCCATGTGCCATCCTGTCTTGATCCAAGCTCTCTGAAAGGCCTTGGAAGACTGCAGTGCCCTGTTGGTGTGGACACTGTATGCAAATGTGCAAAGCTCACCAGACTTGGACCTATGCCACTGGAGCATGGGACCAGCTTAGGGCACTCTCGTGCTGACAGAACAACTGCAGGTTGAGATATCCACTCCTGCAGTGGTTTTGAATTCACGCTTTATTCGTAATGTGTGATTGCACCTGAAGGATGCTGGTATAAATATTACTGCTCTTGATGCCAAAAATTCTCTGAGTTGTACTTGTAGCTGGGAGAAGAACTGTGTTTGAATTTTTTAAAAATTCTATACAGGTGTATTTGGTGATCTGGGATTTGGATTCTTAGGTGATGAGAAAACCACACAGAGGTTATGATGAAGTACGCTGGTGCTTCTAGGTGGGCTCCTTTAGCTGCAGCATAGTTCCTCGCTACTGAACGACCCTGGATCATGGGCTTTGATGGAGAAAGAGTTTTGTGCAATCTCTGAGTATCTGTCTCTAAATATGACATTTTAACTTGAAATCTGTAGTCGAGAAACCACTAAAATCTCTTGACCAAAATATAGCAATCAAAAATCTACACCTCTGAATCAAATGAAAAGGCCAAGTTAAACCAGCTGAGCTAGTAACATTTATGTTCTCCTGCTTTCCCCAGGTATTATAAGAAACTGCCTAAAATCAAAACCACAAAAAATCACATAGGTTATCACATTCTCTTTCATGATGAGGGTCATAACTTTGTATCTTGACTGAATAATATTGAATCAAGGAAAGAGTGTTAACTAAAAACTAAATTTTAATTAAATCTGCAGCAGTTGCTATTTTTCAATGTACATAGGAAGAGATAGGATATGATATATTTCCTTGATTGAAGAATTTTCAAGTTCCAGCTGGACAGCACTTTAATTAACTTCATTTTCTACCTTTTCTCAGCTGTGGTCCCCTTCCATTATGTCTCTGAATCAATCTTAATTGTAACATTTTGGAAAAGACAGATTTCTCACTGTGTGAATGCTAAACGAAAACCTTTGAACTTGATATTCTTAAAGTTGTGGTGCCAAGGGGAATGTGGGGAAGCCAAAGTGAAGACGATGAACATGGGAAGTGTGTGTCCCATCAAGGCTGGTGTGCAGCACATGCTTTTAATGGAGCTACTTCTGTTTCTGCTGTTTGCCAGCTGTAGTGTGACACTGGGGATCTGCTCAGTAAAATGATAACACTTGCACAACAAACTGTTTGTCCCTGGCTGGTTGACAAACTGAGAGCAGCGGTATCATTACTGAACAAGAGCACAGAGTCTCCTCCTTGTCATCCTCTCACACTGAGCTAATTGCTAACAGTCTAAAGAGAGCATCTACTTCACAGGTTAAAGTTGAAAGAATTTATAGAAGTATGTGAGAGCCCAGGTCGAGGTTTTCCTCAAGTCTGGCTTCAAAGGTGTGGATAAATCTTCATGAGGGCTTTGCACAACTCAAGCAAAAGGCTGGAGGAGGGGACTTGTCACTAGTGGAAGCCAACACCAATTCTTCCTTCCTGACAGTCACTGGAAATATATTTTATATCACATTTCAGTGGGTAAAATATGACAGGTGTTATGCATGTAGTAACAATAATTTATCTTCTCAAACAGTTTGGATTTCAAGAGAAGGATACCAGCCAAATGCTGTTGGCCTTTGTAAACTGATCATTTGGGAAGGCTCCATTGGAAAGACAAGTGCAATGTGTGGGTATCTACACCGTGTTTTATAGCTGTGCCTTTATTTCTACTTGGAAATGGCAGAATTAAGACAGACAGGGTGTCAGCACGCTAATAGCATCTAAACCAGGGAGTTGTCTGTGAGTTTGGCACATCAGAGAAGTCATGCCACAGCATGCCACATGTAATGTTAGGGAACATGATGTTTCAATTAGTAAATCAAGGTTGAAACTTAGAGATTGTATTTTTTCCTCAGGATTTGTGTTTAGTGAGTTTCCGTTTTTTCCCCCTTGTCAGTATTGTAGATAGGATATCTTGGGTCTCAGTGGGTTTTTTTGTGAAAGCTTCTATTGGGTCTTCAAATTATCTAATATATTTGGATTATTATAGTTACAGTTACTAGGATCTCAGAGGCAATACTACTGCCAATTTATTTCTTTTTATTTCTTTTTGTTAGTGATGCTTGTAGTGTTACCTCTAGGACAAAAGAAGAGGAAGCTTTGAGTGGAGGTGTAGTTGTTTAGCTCTCTATCTTCTTTGCTGAGACAGAGTATGGCAGTGCTGCAGTGCAGTGATACTTCAGCTGGCATTAAACTAATTATTTTGGGTACATGAAGCATTCTGGCTACACAGAATGAAGTCAAGTATGCTCTGATTTTCCCTGCCAAAAGGCTTAGCAACTTGGGCACCAATGAATGAATAACAAACAATAAATAGCAGTGTCTGGATAGGAATTTATGGGGATGTCGTGGTTCAAGCCCAGCTGGCAACTAAGTACCAGGCAGCTGCTCACTCGCTTCCCACCCTACCTCAAGTGGGATGGGGATGAGAATTAGCGGGGGAAAAGTAAAACTTATGGGTTGACATAAGAAATGAAATGAAGTAAAATATAATAAGAATAAAAAAGAAGAGGGAAAGAGAGACAGAAAAACCTAGAGAAAAAAGTGATACACAATTGCTCACCACCCACTGACTGGTACCCAGCCCATCCCTGCCCTGCAACCAGTCCCTTTCTGGGTAACTCCTCCCATTCATGGACTGGGCATATTGTTCTATGGTATGGAATACCCCTTTGGCCAGTTTGGATCAGATGTCTCAGCTATGTTCCCTTCCAGGTTTTGTGAAGCTCTTCCCTGGCAGAGTATGAGAAGTCCTTGACTTAAGGTAAACACTACTTAGCAACAACCAAAACATCAGTGTACTACCAATATTATTATACTGAATTAAAAACACAGGACTGTACCAGCTACTAGGAATAAAATTATCCCAGCTGAAAACAGAACGGGGAGAGCTTGTCATTCTGAACTTTTTCATATTCCCTACATTGCTACCTCTCTTGCTTCTGTAGTCTTTTATCTCTTTTTTTCTAACTTCAAAGGAAAAAATGAAGCAAAGAAGGATGACAGAATGCAGAAGCTGTGGGCAATGTATCATCCAACAGCAGACACCTGACTGTAGCTATTTCTCAGACAAAGGGTCTGTGCAATAATTCCCACGTTAGGCAAAGCTGACACCTTACACAGAAAATAAGAGTTGAATTGAATGAGAAGATAGACTGGATTGTGGTGATCATGTGCAGAGCTCAAGCATACTGACCAGCAACTCAGCTGTCCCCTTTTGTTCCCCTCTCTTCAATTTCCCATGCCTATTCTTGGGTTTAACATGATGACCTTTCTTTATCCCCCACTGTCTACTCTCAAATAACTTTCTACTCTGACTACTTTTTCCTCACAAGTCTCGCTTTTGCTAGTTCTGTATCCGAACTTGGTGTTTCTGGTGGGGTTACCTAGCCGATCATTTAGCAGTCACCCAGCAAGTTTTACTCTTCAAAATGTCCTTAGTTCTCTGCTCCATTATCTGTGAGATTTCATAGAATCATAGAATCATTTAGGTTGAAAATGACCTTTAAGGTCATCGAGTCCAACTGTTACCTTAACACTGCCAAGTCGATCATTAACCCATGTCCCTAAGTGCCACATCTACACTTTTAAATATTTTAGATACCTCCAGGGTAATACCTTCTCTGGGCCGCTTGTCCCAATGCTTAATAAACCTATCAATGAAGAAAGTTTACCTAATATCAAATCTAAACCTCCCATCTTGGCCATCCTTACATCATTCCCTCTTAACCATCTGTGAAATTTAGTCATTCTTCGTGATGTTATCTGTAACTGGACATTAGGAAGCATTACTTTACCAAGAGGGTGGTCAAACACTGGAACAGGTTTCCTGGAGAGGTGGTGGATGCCCCAAGCCTGTCAGCGTTTAAGAGGCATTTAGACACTGCCCTTAATAACATACTTAAACATTTGGTCAGCCCTGAAGTGGTAAGGCAGTTGGATGAGATGTTCCTTGTAGGAAAATGTTCCTTGTACTGTAACATTGTTCCTTACAAATGAAATAACCAATTCTAAATGTGTTCAGACTGGATATAAAGGATATTTCTAATCAAGAGTGAGGGGAGTATCTGAAATGTGCTCCCCCAAAGTGTTTCAACCAGAACAATCCCAAATAACAGCTAATGAAGCTTACAAGGCAGCTTCATCAAGTGTGAGTGAAAGTGGTTGCAAGTCTGTGTTAAATTTATCTTGTGATGTGCTTGTGATTTGATACCTAATGCTGGTACCAAAACAGATCATAAGGAAGTGGCTGTATTTTCTTCATAAATTTTAATAATAGCAAATATAGACCAGTTTCATTCCAAACTGTTGTTTGTGTTCTGTGGTCTTTAAAACACTTTTGCAATTATTATTATTATTATTATTATTATTACTATTATTGAGGGTTTGAAACATAGAAGGAAAGAAAAATGTTGCTGCAAGTTTGAAATTTCGACCTAGTTTTACAAATAAAGACCAAACTTTTTTGAAGTACTGGCAAGAAAGAATAGTGAGATAAAACAACTTTGCCTTTTCCCCCACTACCACGTTCTCTATTTCCTCTAAAAGCCTGCAGTGCTTGCCTGAGGAACTGGAGACCTTGCCATAACTTTTAATTCCTACAGAAAGGAGACCTGACCAGAGTTTTCTAGAACTAAACATGTGTCTCAAGCCATTTTCATGATTTTGCTTTCTCCAGAAATTGAATCCAATATCAGAGAAATGTGTTTAGTAAACTATGTTCTTTTATGCAGTGTAAGAAGAATTGATATTTTAATTAAAAATACAAAAAATATAGGAGACTGTGGACAAAAACATTATTTGCAGGATAGCACATGATACCTAGAAAATTTAAAACTATCTGTTTGAAAACTGAGAACTCAGACCTGGGTGAAGTGGAAGATATTTATATTTAGGCCAAGCCCAAGCTGTAGAGTGTGGAGGAGAACAAAGTCCTGAAAACCATAAAACATTTAAAAAACTTTATTAGTTTTTAAACTAAATCCTCCTAAACATATCTGAGTTTTTATTTTTTTCTTTGTTCTTAACATAAAAAATGAAGTGAGAGAAGTATGAAAAATGGAAATGCAGAAATTTAAGACTCATGTTAAACAGTTTGATTAAAAATTTGAAGATAAGATTTAGAATCTTGGCATTCACATAACCAGCTCCTTCTGGTATCCTTTGCAGAAGGAAGTACTGGATGTGAGTATAAAATGAGAATAAAATATGATATTAATTTGCACTGAAGTAGCAAATATTCTAGAGAAGTCTCAGGTCATTAATCTATCTTCCAGCTAAGGGAACTACATTAATAGCTTATGGGATTTACAGGGCAAGCTTCAATTTAATGGTTCACCCTAAGTTTGGGGAAAATAGGAAAGGGCAGGATACTGGAGGATGCATTATATCTTGATGCATTAAAATCAATGGCAAAACTTTCTTGGCCTAAAATGGCCTCTAGATAGTTTCTAATTTCGTTGCTGCTGAACGTTAATTGCCTGTCTGCAAAGTGGAGGAAACTATATTTTCCTGACAAGTGTTAAAACTGACAGTAATCCTCATAGCTCTGTCTTGAATAGGAAAATAATCTGAATTAATGTTGAGCTTTAATTGCATTTTTGGAGGTGAATGGGATGGGGCTTGTTTTTTTTAAATGTGGCCTCAGCCTAAAAAAGACAAATATTTGCAGTGAATTATAAGAAGATACCTGCAGGGTCACACAGTTTCACTTTTCTAAGGAGCTCTCATCACTGGGGTCCTGCCTGTGTTTTGTCACTAGTCACTATGTTCTTTAAATTATATTATTTCCCTGTGCTCTGAAGCTAGGTGAGAAACCCTTTTTTATGTTTCTTGCTGTTGGATATAGGGTGTGCCTTTGTAAATGGAGAGAAGAGCATATTACATATTTTGCAGCTGATTCATGAGAAGGCTCAGAACAAGAACCAGGGAATAATGTTGTAATCTAATAGCTGAAATTCTGTCTTCACAGGGGAGAGTCACTAGTACAGCACCTATAAATCTGTGTTGGTGCAGTGCATCATCAGATATGCAACCTTTTTTAAGGTGATAATTCCCATAATTTGAGTATTGACCTTGTTCTATGTTGTACAGACTTGTAATCTGTGTTTTTCTGAGTGATCCCCACAGGTGGGACATTTCTAATGTGAAGTCACACTGTGAGACACCTCTGAGTGTGCTGGGAAGATGGGATTATAAATATTCATTGCTCTTGCAACCTTGGGCTATGAATGTTTCAGATTTTATAAGCTAAGCAGAACTGGGCCTAGTCAGAGAGAAAAGAAAATCTCAAAACTTTGGTAATTCCAGGTGATAAATGAAGCAGAATGAGTAGAAAATGAGAGTTTTTCTGCTAGGCTGATTTTGAGCCAACATGCTAATTTGATTAGGAGAAGTACATAAGCACAATATAAAATCTAATCACTTATGACAAAACCAAGTCAGGCTGGATTTCCCTCCCTTGGAAATACAATAACTGCTTTGTGGTCTGCTTTCATCATCGAACTATAGGTTTGGTCACCTTACAGGTGTAAGGAAAAAGAATAGGTGCTGTCAGGGTCCCCCATGCTGTCCCATCCCTTCCCATGGTGGGACCCTGACCACTGGCCATGGGAAATACAATTAGAAAAGGGACCACATCATGAGCCTGGTGAAAAATCTGGCTCGGATTGTGTATAATGCCACTAGCAGTTTCTTTCAACTACATGTCTGACAAGTAAGGGATGAAGGGCAGTAGGAACTCATTTCATTCCTTTCCTACTTCATTTGTCCAGGTACAGAAGAAGGACTTGCTAATGCTGGGTGCCTGCCTGTGCTCTGCGATGAGATGCAGCAAAATCCAGTCCTCAAGCCTCCTTCCTACGATCAGGTACAAATGTGTTTGGATTTTTTTCTTTCTTAAAGAGTAGCTTTGCAGATAAATTATCCCAAGGGAAAATATAATCTTATATGCCTCCCCTGACCACTGATAGATCTATGTGGCAGAAGTTCAAAAGGAACCCTGCTGCCACCAGCTTCATGGCATCGCCCTGACAGAGCCTGAAAATCATAACCCAGCGCAACTTAGAGTGTAATTGTTTTCCCATTGGATTGGTACTCATACAGTGTCCCTTCTGGCATAGGTGAATCTCCAATGTCTATACCACTGGCTAGTGAGAGCTCTTTTCTCTTTTTTGTTGTTTTTTTTTGTTTTCTTTAAACCAGGAAGGACTGTAATATCAAAAAGTCATCATATTTTCACAAAACGAAATCACTGTTTCCAGTCAGCCTTGAAGTTCTCCTTTAATACACAAAAGCTTCTCCTTATTTGTGATGTGTTAAGCAGTACGAATTCAGTGGAGAAATTGGGGATGGCTGCCTTGAGGGCGATTGGCAGGAGGGAATTCTTAGGATCTGTCACAGTAGAACATTGCAGCATGAAATATAAAAATGGGTTCAAAATGTAGATCCACCTCCATCCAAAGTCTTCTAATGCCTTTTTTTCATCTCCACTTGAGAATTTGGTGTTCCTGGGGAAAAACAAGAAGAGAATTTTGAAATTAAATGGATGAAAATTTGATAATCCCCAGTGACCTATTTTCTTATAAGATTATGGAATTGTGTAAATCAGTGTGGTTTTTATAATTATTAGAGTATAAGAGTGCCTGAATACATACAGCTGGGACTGCCAAGGCAGGAGCTGAGTCTGGGACTCCTCCCTCTATCTCTTTCTTGCTATTTCTTTTAGAGAAAAAGCATTCTACTGAAAACTCCTGGAGAGTATCCTTACTGTCACCTTCAGTTCAAATTTCATTATACTTCCTGTTCCAAGGGCTTATCCCACTGCCCAGGGGCAACCAATCTGAGATGGGATCCTCAGGATTATCTCTGTGAAACACAGCTGGTAGTTCTTCTATTTTTGCCCCTATGCCAATTTTCTATTCTTTCCCAGCATGCCAGTTGAGCTTCTTATGAAGCTGTAGTGGAAAAACAAATCAGTGAAATGCTGCAAACTATAAAAATTATGCATTTAACAATTTTTATTATTATCATGAACCTTAAAGGAGAGGGAAAAGGGGGAAATGTTTTAAACTCCTGTCCCTTTTGGACAGACAATAATGCTCATTTTTTGATGTCATAAGCCCAAAGCATAATATTTCTGTAAGATACTTCCCTTCTGCTTGGGGCTCTTTAACAGAGCTTAAAGACATCCTCATCCAAAAAAAATATACTGTGTACTTGAGCAAAGTACGAAGCAGGTGGAGTAATGGTTAAAATCATTAAAATCTTTACCCCCAGGATTCTGGCCTGCAGCTTGTTCCCCCTAAGCTTATGTGATGACTCATATGCATTTACATTCCCCCGTGCTTCACACGGCATCTGCTGCTACACATTTGTTGCAGGATCTTGTCTTTGAACAGCTGGTGACAACCCACTTCCTCTTGCTTTCTTCAGCAGAGATTTTTCAATTGTTTCTTGTTGTTTTGATGTGAGACCCAGTGTTGGAAAAACAAGCCCATTTACCCTGATTAGAACCAGCCCTTTAAACACTTGCCAATTAACAACTCATTTGCTATTTTTCTAAGGACCAGGAAATACTTTCCTTTTCTCTCCTTTCATTTTATTCAGATGTGATTCCACATAAGCAGAACAAAGTCAAACAGTTCTTCTATAAAATGTTATAAATATTTCTCTTATTCTCGCCCTTCGTTTTGTACTACAAAGTTGGAGAGGAAGGGATCCTTCAAGCTAGTCTTCATAAGCTTGATGTCATGATAACCAGACTACCTTCTTACACTGCCACTGTCACTAGTGATGAGTTTTATAGACATGACCTGCTGAAAACCAAACAGGAGAACATCACATTAGCAACAATGATACAAAAAGTGATTAGTTACTTGATGCCAATTCTACTAACAGACATTAAGAAAAATAATGTAACATGCATGTGTTCTTAGCAAAATTAGAGACGGTCTGGTTTGTACTAGTCAAGTACGTGCAATCTTCTTTCAGAGATTTGATCTCAACTATTTCTGTGAAATCACACACTATGTTTTTATTCCTTCTGAAGTAAGCTAAATGCTTAGTTACTGGTTTTTTCTTTTTGTTTTCTCATTCAACACTTGAATGAGATTTCCTTGTCAGGGACAACCTTTATTACATAAATGCTTTGAGGAAGTACTAAACCTTCAAAAGTTTTCATTTTTGAAAAATACCATTACTTATCTCAGACAACTCCAGTAGTAGTTACTTGAGAAACTGCATATGATCCTACCAGACCTAAAGGTAAAGGCTCTTCTGCTTTGAAATGCTTGTGATTTATTACTGATTCAGTGACTATACCACTCCACAGGAATTTTCCAAGTGGGAGATTTCCCCTTTTTCATAATTCAGGTTGAGGTTACAATCTGTTGTTTAGCCTGTAACTGTACTATTTGTTCCCGTAAGTAGTATCTGTTCATATCTTCACCTATACTTTGCCAGTCCCTTAAAACATAGGTATAATTATGATACATGGTTGTTTAGGTGTTCTGCACCTCTCCACAGAGGTAAATTTGACAACCACTGCATACTCTGAGTTGAGTTTTCCTTTGCAAATGTCACAGAGCATCTGACTACAGAGGAAGGGGTTTTCTTGGAGAGTCAGCCTTGCTTTTTACCATTGGATATGTTGATTGTTCTTCTCTAATAGAGTTCCTTGGCTCCTGAATTTAAATACTGAATAAGCACACATATTTACTGAATCGTTGCCAAACTTGTTTTTTATCTGTTTGTTTCCTATGGCAAGGGAGGATTTCAAATCACTTTGCTGCTCAGGGGAAATTGAAAACAGGATCTATTTTTGGTTCTCATTTAACTTCTCAAGATGGATCAGTGGAAACCTGTTATAACACTAATTTACTTAAAGATGTATTATGTGCACTTTGCTAAAATGCTGAAGGGAAAAAGCTTTGCTTTTGCAGTTGTTTGGCCTGAAGCCAAGATCCTCCATGAAGCTATATGAAGAAGACAGAACAGAATTATCCACATATTTTTATGCATACAGTATTATTCAACTGATTGGCCAGTGGATCTATGCCCTTCTTAAAATATATTTAAAAAGACAGTATGGGGATATAGATGAGCTGAAGCTGTACCCTTTCTCTGTAGCTATGCAAATCAAGGATTGACGTGGAGCATTTGGATGACTCTACTCCCCACACCTGATGTCAAAGCAAAATATTGCTTTCTTAGAGCCAGAGATTAAATGTTTCTCATTTTACAAAATGCGGTCCAAGTGCAAAGAGAGGTGCTGAAAGTCTCAATGTTATTTTTTTTACAACAAACCATAAAGGTTAGTTGTACATAACTGTTAGATAATTTTTACTGTATTAGCTGTAACTTCCACTTGAGCACACCATGATGCTCTACAGTTGAGTGCACAACATCTTTTGGTGCATGGGGCAATATTGGTAAAAACTTAGTCTGTGGTTACACCTGCTCTATGAATAGCAGTGTCATTTGTCGTGCTTTTGAACACACTGCCTGTTCAACACAGCTGTTGACAAATTTTAGGTTGAGGTAGATTTGTCCTCTAGTTCACAAACTGGCTCTTTTCTCCCCCCTCCATTGTAGTTCATCTCAGGCTAAGGAGAGAGATTTGAACATAATTGGATATTCAACACCTGTGTTTCAATTATCATAATATTTGAAGAATCTGGTGCTTCACTTAATGTTCCTCAAGTAGTTCTCTTGATTATTTGCTATTGCAGAGCTGCAGTAAACTTGTTTGTTCCTCCTTTTCTCTCTGCCTGAATTTGATTTCAGAAAGCAATCTCAGATAAAGAGGAGATTTCAGAGTCCTAATCACATGCTGCTGTTGTTGGCTTTGTTGCTGCAAGTGGCAACATAGAGTATACTTTACCTTACACTATATGAAATGCCAGGAGCAGAATACATTATTTTCTTGTGATGTAATTTTTTTTTTGTGAGCTGTTCCAGAACAGGCATATCTGAAGGCCACAATAGTTGTATTCAGCAAGAATTTTATATAATATTACTTACAAGACATACATGTATCAGAGGGTTTTTTTGGTGAGAAAACAGGTCAGAGCACATACAACAACATATCACTTCTTTCTCTCTCTTGTCAATTACCATGGAGTCATCCTGCTTGCATAAGCTTCAGGTCAATAAAACAGATTTCAAGGCAGAATCCAGTATCTGCTGAGACACTAACTTCATCATGTGCCTACAGAAAGTGCATATTTTTTCATCATCTCTTTCTCCCAGTGTGATTGTTCTGATTTTCTTCTATGGAAGGATCCTGATGCACATTCAATGCGGTTTCATTTAAAGAATTTCTGCATGTTCTTGTTTTCCATCAGCACGCACCTTACTTCTCTGTTTGTAATTCTGGGTAAGAATTGCTAGTTTTGTTTGTACAATTTGCAAAACTCATCGGGTCCAGAAGGGGCAAAGTTTATCACAGAAGTTTGATAAGATGGATAGATTCTCGTTACAGGAAATAATAGTAAATTTAATGTATTCTGTGTTTCATTTTGTTTCATTTCATTATGTGTTCTGAGCTTACAGAGTACTCATTTATTTTGTTATTGGTTTCAGTAGTACTATGGTGTGCTGTATGTTCTAGGCAGTGTCAGTCATGATGAAATTGAGAATTTTCATCCCTTTTCATCTTTGGTTTTGGTGTAAAATTAGGCAAAATTTTGAAATGCTACATTCCATTAAGCTGGAACAACAGAAATTTTGGACATTTTTAATTGAAAGAAAATTCTTTTACAATCCTCAAATGGAAGAGTTTTGCTTTGCAAATTCCTGTAGCCTAAAGCGAGTTATAGTACTGACCCTTATTCAATTTCATGTTTCCCAGCTGCTACTAAAGCTCCAAAACTGAACTATAGGATTCTCATACTATACCACATGGAAGATATACATCCTGAGAGATACACTTCATTACAGCTGGAGTCCTTTAGAGATCCCTGCCTTGCAAAGAGTAAGGGCTGGAATTAAAAAGTAAACAATGCAATGTAAATACAGGGAAATATACTGGAAAACACAGAAAATCCAGTATATTTACCAGTATATGTTTTCCAGGGGAGTGTTTCTGCTGTGCTCTACTCTGCTCTATTTCCAGGTATGTGGAATGCTGTATTATAAATAATAATTACTCATTATAGATAAAAACTTCAAAGGATCACAGTTTTTCCCCTTGTTTTACAGAACACCACACTAGAGAAGGTTGAAGTGAGTGTAGACTCTTTCATTCCATGTTTCCAGAGCACAGAGAGCAAATAGTTTAGTAGATATTTTAGGGTGAAACCCACTGCATCACAGTGGCCCTCTACAGAAAAACATGCTGACCAACTACAGTGAAATTGTTGAATGACAAATTGCCCTGAGTGCAGAGCTGGATTTACAGGCAAGCAGGCAGGGTAGATGTCCAGGTTTTCCACAGGCTAGATCAAGCAGTGGTACAATCTATCCTATGCAAAGTGAGAGATAAGAAGGGGCCCAGGCTTGAGCCTGAGTCTTTTTTGAGGACTAGGTCTAATCACCTCTGTGAGCACAGACAGTAGTTCCCAAGAGAGCATGTACAAAATTCATAGAATCATGTAGGTTGGAAAAAAACTTAAAGATTATTAAGTTCAACTGTATTTGTATATACCATATAACCATATTTAAAAATGGGTACTATACCTTCCAATTTTGTAGGAAATAGTTTCAGTTTAACTCTATCTCCAATGGTGGCTGCCAGATTTAAGGAAAAGAAAAAAAAAAGAAAAAAGCGAAGAGAGAGTTAGGTGTTCTTTATTGTTTCTCTGTGGATATCCCCAATAAACAATGGCATGTCCCATGCACCCAAACCTTTCTTCTGACACATAAAGAAAAGATAATGCCAGGTATTTTATTTTACTTGATTTTCTTCTTTTCTCCCAAATAAGTGTTTTAGTCTTCAGAAACATGAAAGAGAAGCTAAGTTTCTGTTGGCCAAAAATATTTTGAGTCCTTCAAAGGAAAGCATACATTTGGACGCAAGAAGCCACAGGTGCCATTTCATTTTCTTCTTCAAACATACTCTGGTGAAAGGCCTGCTGACCTTTTGTGAAAGATTGCTTCCTGAGAATATGGTGAATTTCCCTTCTGTTCTTCCCTCTCTCTGGAGATCAGTTTGTCTTATGTTTATAGAGAGTAAATCAGCCACATCTTGTTTCCTTGAACTGAAGAACCCAACTAGCCTCTCATCTCTTTGACTTCTTCTCTTCCACCAGCTGTTCTTCATATGCTTTGATGGGCAAATCCACCCATCAAAGCCAAAGAGTAGACACCTAGGATTGTGGCTGTATTGCAAACTATTCTATAGATGCATGTAAAGTGATAGGAAAAATCATCTGCTGAATTGCATTATATCAAGAATAATTCATCAGGTCTTAGTTTTAAGACATTCTGGGAATTCAGATACATACAAAAAGTTGTAATAGACTTCATGTTTCTTCTTAAACATGCAGAGCTCTATTTCTTCATAGATAAGCATGTACACAATTTTGTTGTAAGTATTAAAAAGTAATGATCTTTCAACCTCCATACTGCTATTTGTTCCATGTCAACAGCCTCATAACAGATTCACTGGCCCCTAAGCTACAGCTTGTCACAAGCAAGAGACAAATGCTTAGAGAGCTTTCCCTCTGTTTGATCCTTGTAATCAACTTTATTTCCTCTACAGAATTCCAATTATCCCATTAAACAATGAGTCAGAATACTTATATTGATACAGGTGCCTTAATTGGTTAATTTATATTTGTGCCAGCCCCAGCTAAGAATTCATTTCCCTGAGGCCTCCTTAGACAACCACAGTTCCTCCTAAGTCTTAATGGTAATTCCTAGCAGGCACAGTACTTGAGCACAACATTTAGACATACCCACAAGCACCCTGCACAACACACTAATCTGTGTTTAGCCATACATATACTTGCTGCTGAGCTTTTATTTCCTTCCACCTTGTAATTTCTAACCTATTTAGTTTTAATTATAAGACTACAGCACTGACCGTATGCTTCCAAAACCCATTTGCAAGAAAAAAGTCCTAATAATATTGCTTTTTTTAGTAGCACTCCAAAGCAATTAAACACCTATTAAATGCCAGTGAATTCAACTGCAGTCTATCATATAAACATTTATTTGCATATGCTGTCTGCTGAGCGACATAATTTTCATTATTGACTTATGAGGATAGAAATAATAGACAGACTGTTTACTGAACTGTCTTTAACTCTGCATCAACCAAAACAGCTAATTAAATGTGTAACAAGTTTCACTGACATAAACTAGGAGATTTTAAAATCAAGGTGAAGAGAAGGACAAATGCTAGTCTGTTCTCTCTAAGACTTGTTCTCACCATGGCAAGAAAATAGGATATCTAGTCCTGTAAATCATCAGAGAAACCAGACAGAACTACAGGTAGATTTTAAAAAGTAATTTACCAGGAAAGCAGTTTTTCAGGACCAAGTAAACCCACAAGTGAGCTGCCAGGATTATTATATTACCAAACTCACATCCTGATAAATGTCATGAGCAGGAGCGTCTTCTATATTCCCTATAAGGCAGTTTCCAAAGGAGCTATAGAGCAATTAAGTGTCTACTCAAGGGACTGTAATAGTTGTTCCTCAACTTCATTTCCAGTTTAGTTTACTTCACTGATTTAATTTCTTTCCCTCTGCAGATGTAAATTAAGAACTCACCTTCTCCCCTCCTTATTCTGCTATATTAACTGGCAGCTTGCAGGCAGGAACAGCTGTAGAAGGTGTCAGTCATCTCTAGTCTGTAGACATAGTCCTGTACTTGCCAAAGGCAGCAGCTTGCAGAGAGCAAACAACTTAACCTGCATCTTTTGAGTTGCAGGCTAACATTCAGAATGGGGGATGATTCTGCTTTTCTGTTCATGGGATTGTACCTCTGTTTGTTCTTTCAGAAGATACGTTCAGTAAAGTAAATTACATTAAAGTAAATTAAACCATCAGTTTCTGCCAATGATCATGTATGATACCTGTTTTACATTCTCTCTTGTGCCTCATGTAGTGGACTGACACTGGCTGGACACCAGGTGTCCACCAAAGCCACTCTGTGAGTCCCCTCCTCAGCTGGACAGGGAAGAGAAAATATAGTGAAAAGCTCATGGGTTGAGAAAAGGACAGGGAGAGCTCACTGACCAGTTACCATCACGGGCAAAACAGACTCACCTTGGGGAAATAAGTTTAATTTATTGCCAATCAAATCAGAGTAGAATAATGAGAAATAAAACAAAATCTTAGAAACACCTCCCCCCACTCCTCCCCTCTTCTCCGACCTGAGTCCTGATTTTCTGTACCTCCCTCCCATCCAGTGCCTCAAGGGGCTGGAAATGTAGGCTTTGGTCAGTTCATTGCTTGTTGTCTCAGCCACTTCTCCCTCTTCAGGGGGAGGACTCTTCCCCTGCTCCAGTGTGGGTTCCATGGAAGACAGTCCTCTATTAACTCCTCCAACATAAGTCCTTTGGGCTTCCCACAGGGTCACAGCCTCTTTGGGGATTCACCTGCTCTGGCATAAGTCCCTTCCAGGGGCTGCAGGTCCACCCTGGACCTCCATGGGCTGCAGGGGCCCAGCCTTCCTCACCATGGCCTTCACTATGAGCTGCAGAGGAATCTCTGCACCAGTGCCTGGAGCACCTCCTCCCCCTCCTTCTGCACTGACCTTGGTGTCTGCAGGGCTGTTTCTCTCACATATTCTCACTCCTGCAGTGGGTCCATCTTGTAGCAGCCTTGAATTGGCTCTGTCAGACTTGGGGAAAGCTTCTAGCAACTGCTTACAGAAGCCACCCTTGTAGCCCCACTGCAACCAAAACCTGGCCATGCAAACCCAGTTCAGTTCAGTTGTATGACCTGATGTGTCCTTGAAATGTGCTAAAAGCTTCAGATGCATATAATTTTAAATAAGAAATAAAGTAATATAATTTGACTGGCAAACCCCCATTCATTCCAGCAAAATAGTGGTATCTGCAGATGATACATTCCAGCAAAGCATCTTTTTATACACATGAGCTGACAGGGAAAATTTGTCAGTGGTTTAGTCACCACTCAGCTGAATCACCAATCTCTTTTAAAAAATAGCTTGATTGCAGCGAGGGGGTTCATGTCTCCTACAGTAAATTAGATTAAATGCAATACAACAGGTACTCTGCAGAGGTATATTTTGGGATGGAAAACAAATCTGTTTCTCCTTGTGGGTGTTGGCTAATATTTTTTGTTGCTCAGGTAGTATCTTTGATAGACTGGAGTGCCAATTGCTGCTGTGCAGAAATGTGAAATAATGTCATCTCCAAATGTGCCATCTTCAGGGACACTGCTTCTGGAAATGATCACAAAACCAGTGAGGCTTCTCCTCCCAGGCTTAAGTGAACTGTATAAAACAAGTTCCTGTTCACAAAAAGCATAATCTCCACAAGAGAATAATAGCTGCATTTAGGATGTCTGCCTTAGGGAAGGAACTACTTAAGATGGTGACCTAGTCCCCAGATTAAGCTTACCTAGGCTCCCCAAAACAGCAGTTGGAACGCTAGGCTCTTGAGCAGAGAGAAATTCCTGTAGGACACAAATACATTTTGCAATTCCGCTTTGTAAGAATTTCAGCCAGGATCCATTTCCTTTTTTCCAAAAGATTCACTGAGATATTTTTACAAATGTATGTAGTGGTACCTGGTATTTTGATTCCTCACAGTCTGTACATTTAATGTCTATCAAGAAATATGTTAAGAAAGAGGGAAGAGGAAAACAGATGAACCGGTCTGGGCTACTTGGTGACCTATCCAAGCTTTAATCTCAATGTCAAAAGGCAGTGTTCTGAAAGTCAGAGCTGAGTAAATTCCAGCAGGTTCAGTATGTTCTTCAGGATTATCAGAATTTGCGAATTATTGTCTTCTCACTGATGTGAATGTGAAAAAAGTTGTCAGGAGTTTTTCATATCTCTGGGACTTCTACAAAGTTTCTTCCCTGGTTTCTCTGGTATCTACAAAACTGTAATGAAAATGGAAGGTTTTTCCCTTCAGGTGGGACATTTCTTGGATCTCTGTGCTTTGTTGGTCCACTGTTTCTGTAATAGACGGACAAATTTTATTTCTGTTCAATTCTAAAGATGCTTTTTTTATATATATACATCTTCATTTTCTACTGTAAGGTGCAGCCCTCAAAATATCATGAGCTGGCTTTGTGGCATCACAGGCTTGCATTGCTGACTTTGCAGTGACAGTACTTGTAAGATTTCCAGGTTGGTTTTATGTCATCAGAGAACTGATTGCTGAGAAAATTTGTCAAACATTTGAGTCTTCATTGAGAGCAACTTCCAGCCTTTTTGAAGGCTTTCCTACAATTTGCTTTATAGCATCTACAGCTTGGATGAAACACCCAAGATGTTCTGGGAATTTGAGTTCATTCATCTTGCAAAAGCCACTGAAACAAATTTATACTTCTACGTAAGTGTTATCAATACATATATTCTTTAGGTTCTGGAATAAACCCAATATGACTATGCACTTTCCATATAAGAAGGGGATGTCCTTTAAATTAGAGCAAGGATACCAACAAGCCGCAAAAATACTGCCCATATTTAAACAAGCTCTTTCCGTACTGAAGGTTTTTGTACAGGAGTCTGTGCTGAAAATAATGAAGAGGCTGCAGCAAAGAAAAGCAGGGGTGGAGAGATCATAGATAACTGTAAACTAATCCTGTCTTTATTTTTCTTGGGTTTAGTCTGGGTCTATCCCAAGGTACCCATTATAAACTGATAGGGCAGATGAACAAGCATGCTGTTGGGGCACCTATATTGGCAGTACCAGTGAGAATGCTGTGGAGAGAGGCTGGGTTGCAATACATGGGCAGTAACATTGCTGTGTTTCCTGAACAGCACATTCAGAGTCTGAATAGTTTCAGACAGTTCCATTGTGGGAACAGTGCACACCTTTTTTTTTTTTTTCTTTTTTTTTTTTTTTTATTCAGCTCGTTCTATTAGCACTTGCCAAATTTTGTACATTGTTCATTTCAAATATTTGCATCCCATCCTAATGACTCTCTTACAGCTACCATAATACATAATGGGTGTGTATCATTGCCAGCTATTCCATTGAAATTACAAATATCTTGAGCATTATTTGAAATGTATCATCATCACGTGCCATAACTTATGAGCTTTGGATGCATGGTGTAGCAACAGTGGGATTATTGGCAGAATATGATGTGGAATGATCATGAATATTCATGCAGAGGCTGCATTTCCTGTGTTTATGAATTGTTTTCAATCTGGAGGACTCCATCAGTTGCTCAGATTCCTCAGGGATGGGAACTACACAGAGAAATCCCATGACAATTAATTATTCATTCATTTTGCATAAGAAAACAATAATCTTCAGACTTCATTTGAATCAGTGTTTAAAATGGAAATCTGAGAAAGCCTTTCCTGCTGCTGGAAGTGAATAGCAAATTAAAAGCTTCCTGGAAGACTGCACACAATTTGCACATGTTCTGAGTAGTGTGGTGTAGAGGGGTTTGTACCAGCACTGAGGGACAGCCACCACTGCAGAATTACTGACTCACTGCTCTCTGCAACTGTTGTCCAAATGTGGCCTCAGTAGAAATGTCACAAGTAAAATTAAAATGGCTTTGAGAAGGTCTGAATAGACTAACGTTGACCTTCTGAGAGTGTGAAAAGGAATGGTGCTGCTGTTGCCAAGCCCATGCAGGAAGGAAGCTGTAGTGCTTGTCCATATGACTAAAGTGAAGCAGGAGTCTCCTCCATTGCCCAGTCCAGGGTCAGCCCTACCAAGGCTGCTCTCGAGGGGTCTGACCAGAGTGTGTTTCAAGGGCGAGCACAGCTATACCAGTACAGCAGTCCTGGACTTCAGTGAGTTTTTAGGTTTTACTTCTCTTTCGACCCATAGTGTCCACAAGAATCTGGTAGCTGATGGTCTTGTAAGTGGCCATAAAATACTGCAAATACCCAGCACTGCTCAGAATGTCTTTCAGAAGATGCAAATGTGGAGAGCACTGACATTTGTAGGTGGAATTGGTAGTGGTCTCTGGAGCAAAATAATGTTTAATTCATAGCACTTTTTTCCTACGCAAAAAGTTATGAAAATAGCAATAAAATTAACAATCCATGAGAGCAAGAAGTCAGGCAAGAAAGACAAGAGACCAGCATGGCTGAGTAGGGAATTGCTGGTCAAACTAAAGGGAAAGAAGCAAATGCACAGGACGTGGAAACAAGGACAGATGACCTGGGAAGAGTATAGAGATGAAGTTCAGTTCTGTAGGGATGGGGTGAGGAAGGCCAAGGCAAAGCTGAATCTGAACTTGGCAAGAGACGCAAAGAGTAGCAGGAAGGGCTTCTACAGGTGTGTTAACCAGAAAAGGAAGATCAAAGAAGGTGTACCCCCCTGATAAACAGTACTGGTAAAGTGCTAACAATGGATGAGAAGAAGGCTGAGACACTCAACAGCTTTTTTGCCTCTATCTTCAATAGTAACCTCTCTTCCCACACTATAAGTGGATGGACAGCAGGACTGGGGGAGCAAAGTCCCTCCCACTGTAAGTAAAGGTCAGGTTCATGACCACCTGAGGAACCTGTACATAAGTCTATAGGACCCGATGAGATGCATCCCAGAGTCCTGAGGGAATTGACTGATGTAGTTGCCAAGCCACTCTCCATGACAGTCAGGTAAAGTCCTAGGTGACTAGAAAAAGGGAAGCATTGTGTGGGTTCTGATGTAGCAAACCATGTGAAGAGACAATGGTAGGACCGGGATGACCCAGGGGAGCTCTTTGAAGTGTCCAGTGTGGGGACTGTGGTGGTCCTTTCCCTTAGCAATGACACCCAGGAAAAAGGCAGTAAAAGTTCTGGAAGCACTGGGGATTTTATCCTGTTTCCTGAGTTCTCATGATGCTTCACTTCAGGAACCCCCCTCCCTTTCCGGCAGGTCCTGAGATGCTGGGAACAGTCCCTCCCTGGCTCAGCTCAGTTGCTGGGAGGGGGGTCCCCCACGCTCTGAACGATGTGATGGTATGAAAAAGTTCTCCAAAAACTTTCCCATTTAACTAAAACTAAAACAGACAGACAAGATTTAATAGGTAGAAGAGTTCTCAGTCTTCTCAGGAAGAGACTCCTTTTATCTCTCCCTCCAAGGTGATCAGTGTTATCAGCTGGTTTGAGAGCCCATTTGTACCAGAGCAGTGCAAAAGGAACAAAGCATGACTGAGAGATACATGCAGTACAGCGCTTTTCAGAGCTTATTTTTAGACTGGAAATAATGTTGGTTTTAATCTTCCTTGACAGCTGTTTTCAAAGGCACACAGAATGGACATTCCTATTTTACCTGTCAATTCAACCTTGTTTACAAAATCAAAGAAACATTTAAATGTACCAAGATTGTAGATTGTACCTTTCTTTCCAGTCCTTTTTTTGTCTCAGCTAAAAAAATTCTGGTAACTAACTGATTTTAACAGAATATGACATTTTCTTTGCTGTGCACAGGGGCAGTGGGTTTTTGGGATAGAGCAGATTTCCTGTGATTCACTGGATCTGTGTAGTGGGCCCCTGCAGAAGACCTGGTAAATAGGATATACTGATTTCTAGCCAAATCTAGGCAGAGAATTACCACAGACCTTGGTTGTAAAGACCTGTGTATTAGCATGAGTAACTGACAAATAACCTGAGCCCATCCCATGACTCTCCTTAGCTTGTTCCAGCAGAGACGTGTAGGAGTGTACCACTCAATGCCCACTTGGTGACTGCTGGACCAACTCAACTGATAAGCTGTAACAGAGATGCCTCAGTGTGGGCCCCATGCAGTACATGTGGACAGCACCATCTATGTATCTTGTCTTATCTTGAGATGGAGCAGAATGCCTACATGAGTATTTCTTTACCTGGCAGCAGAAATCATCAATAGAATTGTTTACGAAAATCCTAAAAAAGCTGTACAGACCACACCAACAATGAACCTGGCCGCTGTTGGGATGTGTGCACTGTGCCATGATCCATGAAGGGGCTCATCCAGGACTGTGATAGGGTTACCAGCATCAGCAGGGAGGTGAGATTGCTATTACCTCTTCTAGTGCATCTATTAGCATCAGAACTGCTGTCGCAGTATCTATTATTGATATCACCTCTTACAGTACTTCTATTATTTATACAATAAGCTAGTTATGCATTTCTTCTTCAGATCCCAAAGGAACCTCCTTGGTGCAAAACAAGATGCTGGGAGATCCTTCTATTTTCAGCATCGCTTTGGTTTTGTGAAAATCCACTGATTTTCTGAACTTCTAGAGATTACTAATGAATGCTTTGTCAGCTTCCTTCACTGGCTGAGAATGATTGTTCTCATGGTTTCTATGTTGAGCTGACTTATCTTTGCATCCTTCCCTTCAGTGTTTTGGGAATGCATCCATATCCATATTTTCCTACACAGAAAAGCCAGACATTTTACAACTCCATGAGGTAAGTATGATGGTATTGTTAGCAGTAGCAAAACTTTTAGTCCCTGGGTGGCGAGACAAAAAGGGTTGAGGGGGGCAAAGAGCAAGGTGCACACACTCCAAAACCTGGACTATCTGTTTCTTCTGCTTAAATTTGACTGACATGGGGACCACTTTTGGCTAAGGTGCATGACCCATAGGTCCAACAGATGACCAAGAACCAGCTACAAATGGCCAAGGCATTAGGAACCACAGTCGTCTCCCTGATCCTGGCCTTTATCCATGTTCCAGCAGCTGTATGGGGTGAGCAAAGACATGGCTGGGGAGGGTCTATGTGAGATGAGGGTGTGTTCACCCAGGAGAGATTCCTCCCACCAGGATATACCATCAGGTTAGGGCTGCTCTTAGTTGTTTGACCAGGTCAAACTAGCTGGAAAACGGCCTGGTTTGAATGTACAGCAGTAGCAAAATAGGTAGTGGAAGACAGGGAGAGAGGACACTCCTTGGAGAATCAGGGCAGGTTTGGTTGTTGTAGCCCCTAATTAATGAAGCTAACAATACTGTAAATGGCAGAGGGAAAAAGAGGCTCAGGCAGAGCAGCAGCAAAACAGGGGACAAACTTATTTTAAACCTTTTCCTGCTATCTCAGTAAATGGCTTTGATCATTTCACAGAAACCAATGGGGGAAAGAAATTACCTCAGAGAGGCAGAAAATCCATTTTATTCTCCTTTTTCCTCTTTTCTAATGTGCTTTCCAATACAGATATGGCAAAGGTACAAAACAAGAGCAGAAAAAAATAAAGACAGTAATTTCAAGAAAAAGGTAATGCACTAAATGCTACCTGCTGTCTACCCCATTTCAGATAAAAAGTAGTGAGCCTCACTGCATGCTCTAATCTCAAGAATTCAAGTTTTATGGTGAAATCTGTGCTTTCACTGAAATTTCAGGAAAAGTGTAAGGAAAGGCAGAAAGAGAGAAGAGAACCAGGCAGGGACTAATCAAGGCCTAGTTTGTTTCAAAATCTGTTCTATCCAAATATCACAGAGAAGTGCCTTAACAGAAGAGATGTTTTGTCAAAAGAAAGGCAATGTAAGATCATAAAATGAAACATGAAAAAGTCTTAATAGAAGACTAATAGAAACATACATATCCTCAAATTTGTTAGAGAAACAATGCAAAGAGCCTCAGATGAGACACTTAAAAAAAAATATACCTAGTAATCTTGAAAGAATGATAACTGCAGTTATGTCAGTTCAAGACAGCTAAGTTGAAGCTTTTCTATCCGTTCTTTCTCCCACACTGCCCCAGGGTTATGATTGATCACCAGCTGCCATTGATACAACAACTGGTCAGAGACTTTGTCAGCAGTGATGTATTTGAAACTTCAGTTCACAAAGGACGGGTGAGGCCCATACCACCAAAGAAGCACCTCCCGAGCTCTGAGTTTAGACCCCCCCCTGCAAATCACATGAATCAGAAACAGCAGCGTGGAGTTTTAAAGAGGAATAGGCATGGTGGAGGCAACCACAGGAGTCACACAGCTCAGGGCTGTGTCAAGTCAAGACACAGTTTATCGGGAGCTTCCCCAGGCAGCCTGGGAGCTCATGAGTAATCTGGAACGTGTCTATCTCTAAGGGCTCTGGATGACTTTTTCTTACATTGCAGTTTAATTACAAAGTCTTTTGTATATCTTTACCTTTAGTCTTTCAGCCATCCCAGATTCAAACAATTAGACACTATTTTTAGGCTCTTCCAACCTTACTGTTGTGGAGTACTCCTGAGACAGTGACATGCTTTAGCATTTAGCATTTTAGGGCTCTTCTGTGCTTAAGGTCCCAATCTGTTAGAGGTTTAAGTAGAAACAAGTAGTAGTTTTCTATCGTATCACATTTAATGGACAATGCTAAATATGCCGCACTGCTTAGATGTCTCTGAAAACCAAAAAGGAGTAGACCTTCTAATCTGTGAAATCACTGTAATGGCCAGGTTGTAGGATGGGATCACTCAACCACTAGATTTGTTTTTTCTTGTGTATGTGTATAGATACATCTGAAGAAGAGGGGAATATATAAATGGCTCACAATTTTTATACAGCTAGGTTGCAATTTCATGAAACTTTGCTCAGCTAATAGGCACTAGCACCAAGGCCTAATACAAAGTCCACTTGAGGCCATTAGAAGGAAACTCGTTGGACAACTCTTCGTCATGCTTGGCTTTGTTGTGGCTAAAGATCACTCTTGAACATACTGCTTTAAAGAGTGACCCCCATCCATGTATTTATCTCTGCTGCAGTGGTTGGACTTGGGCCAGAAAGTTTCAGGTAGGGGGGCTTTCTGACATATTTTATTGTGCTTTGAAACAAAGATCTGAGAGATCTATTGTATTTCTTTAGTAAGTCAGTGTTTCTTCTTTTACTAAGCTAATTATATGTGATTGAGCTAGGCATGGCTATATTAAATATCACAAGATGAAATTTACTTCAAATACTGTATGGACACAAATATGAAATCCAAAAATCACAAGGGTAGATTTTCAGTAAGAGTTTTGCTTGCCTTTTTGCTAGTGAATGCCCTCTGTAGTCCCTCTCAATGGTGATAACTGGTTACATTCATTTATACGTGTCAAAAGCAAAAACATGAGGAGCCTTTTTAGTCAGCTGTACAAAAGCACCTGCTGCTGGTCTTGATTTGATAATTGAGGGGAAAAAAACAAACCAAATCAAACCAACCAGATTACTAGATCTGCATAGGAAGCCAAAGAAGTTTTCTTGAACAAAGAAAGTTCATTGTAACAAAATGATGGGACATCATACTAGCAACAGAGGTCTAGAATGTGCATGAACCTGTATGAGGTCACCATGGTCAGCAGCTACATGCTGATTTATATTGCCTCAAGACCTAGTTCCTTGCTGATAGTGAAAAAATATCTCATTTCGACACCTCTTTTCTCTAACCAAACCAGAGGCATAACTGTGACCACTTGAATAACATATCACCCAACAAATCTTCATATTCCCATCTTATTCCCCTCACTCATCAGACACTTAGCCTGCTAAGCCTGTCTCATTCCCTCATCCCCAACTCATACAGTCCAGCACCTCATGGGATCCTGCAGCCCTGCACTGTCTTGCTTCAATCTTTACTTGATCTGTTCCTTATGCTTCTCCCTGTAGGACTCCTGCAGCAGCATTGCCACAGCTCAGGGAAAGGATGTGGCTTCATCATGAGGATTGCAACACAAAATGTTTGTCTCTTTTTTGTTGACCCCTCCTGAACCTCCTATCTCAGGTAAAAGGAGTTAAGTTTAATTGTTTTTCTGTGATTTCAATAGGTAAATTCAACTAGCGCTAGGCTTATGGATTTGGGCTGGCATATTTGCTACAGCAGAACTCACCAATATCTCTGATGTTACAAGAATATAACAAAAACACTGAGAACTGAGGTGGAGGTGGAGCAGCATTTATCTCTAAAAAAAAAAGTTTTCAAGGTAGTGAGTTGCTCTGTTCCAAATAACCTGTGCTCTTTGGGTGAAACCAATATAATAATATTCTCGTATGACTTCAAAGCCTTCCTGATTTTGGGACCCCAAAGCAGCACAGGCATTTTTTATGTCAAATACCCACTAAAGCAACTGTGAAACTCAATACCACTTTGATATACAGCTGCTCTTGCCTTAGGGCTTAAGGCAGGATAGCTTTACTATAAAGGTGCCAGATCCAGAATCACAACTAACATCTTGCACTTCCACACCAGTGGTCCCTCGAGGCTTGAGGAAGAAACTGGGCTGTGAATAACAAGGTATCTGAACAGTTGGTGACTCACTAAAAGTCCATGGTCTGAGATATTGAAAGTCTGCCAACAATTTTATCATAGTTGGCAGTGAGAGGAAAGATAAGAACAAAACCACAAAGTGTTGTTGATTTTTAAAGGTCATCACACTTATAGTTCAAAGTCACTGTGGAAAGAAACTTCTGGTTTTTCACAGAGATTTCACTGAGAAAGAGATAACTAAAAAAATGTGGATTACCTGCTCTTAATATAAAATACCTATAAATTAGTGTTCTGAATACAGGTAAACCTAGTCTATCAGTGGTCCAAATTTAACTACATATTCTTCTTTGTGTTTCCAATGTTGAATTATCTTGAACTTCTAAACATTTCTCATCAAAGGAATGCCAAATTTATGGAAATATTTGCTTGTGCATTGTATTGTCTCTCATCCCAAAGGTGGTGTAAGGTGAGTTTGTGCAATGGGATTACCAGGAAGCAACCAATGAATCACATGTGCTTGTAGTTCATCATCTGTATTGAGGAAGGTGGAAGAGCTCCAGGAGTTAACAGTTGTGTCTGAAAATTGTGCTTTCTTTTTATTGTAGTCTTACTTATCTTTACCAAATTGACAAAATTGCATTCAACTGGTAAAAAAATACATTAATGCATCTAATATCCCTGTGGGTTTCATTTTACACAAAACAAACTTAACAAAAAAAAATCCTAATCAAATTATCCTCAATGTGAGTTATAGTATGTTCACAGTGCTGTAACACACAATAAAAATGGAAGATTCCAAACCACTTAAAAAAAAGTTAAAGACCATGGGAGATCTGTAGGTCCCTGAGATAGAGATGGTTAGATGGAATAATTTATCCTGCCATGTCTGACTGCATCTGTCTCATTTGTTATTTCTCTGCTTCCTACTTTATATGGCTCACAGATGTTACCCTCACTGCATTTTTGTGAACTTGTTAACAGAATACTAAGATCTTTTTCCCTTTCTATGTCCTATTCTGTTAAATGGCTCAGTCAAGAACATTTATTAATCAAGCATAATTTCTTCCTTTTCCTCTGCAAATTCAGACATTGATTATTGTGTAAGACACTGTCTCTTTGAAGTATATTGCACAATAATGGAAATATGTTCAATTGTAGGTAGACACCCCAGATGATCTATTAGATATCTCTATACTGTTCTATTCCTAGCTTGATTTTTTTTTCAGACTTAAAGTAGGATCATTAACAAAATCTTTTAAAATATGGGCAAAAATAAGAATAGATACTGAGTATAAACTGATGTAAACTGCTGTTTGTCCCATACTGAGAAATTCTTTGCCTTCTGTAGAAAGTTTTGCGATTTCTTTGTTTGGCACAGGAGAATTAAACTTAAAACTCAATCCTCCCTCACTGTCATTGCATCGTGCAGGATATCTGCTCATTGCAGTTGTGGAGCTGCTTTCTGTAGAGGTGAAAAAAAGCCATTGTTTGTCTTCATACTTCCATGCACTGAATAAATCCCTGGCACTGAGGATGAGATACAGAAAAGTAATGTGCAAACTTGCATTGTGCAGGTGAGAGTCAGTCTCTAGTACAGTCACTGGGTTTTTCTTTATATTTCTTTGAGACCTTTGTTATTTCCTTAGCTCTTCACTGCTTGCATAAATAGCATTTTATCAGCAGAATACTGATGAAGAGCCCTTATAGGGTTATCCTGACTTAATTTAGCAAAAAAAAAATAAATGGATGTATCTTTTGTTAAGGAGAAACTCAGCCTTTCCTGAAATACATTTTTCTATAAGCCTCTAATTTATGGCAAATCTAATTCAAAGTTACCAGAATATTGCATTCTTACTGGATCTCGTAGTGTGTAGACTTTTTCTCCTTTAATGTTAAAGTTTTTAGAATTACTTTTTTTTTCTTGGAAACTTGTGATGCTAAAATTCAAAATAGGGGACTGTTTAGCCAGATGGATACTGGAACAGCAGCATTGCTTATTAAAATAAGCAGCACAGACTTACTGCTTTGCTTTGCCTTTTGCTGTCTTTTTTTATCCTCACGAACTTTTAACGCCATGCTGAAGATGAAAAGCAGAACTCTTGGGAAAAGAAAAGTATTTTTCTGATTTTTGTCTTTCAAAGAAATGGGACTTTTTAGAAAAATGTGCAGTAGTTGAATGTACTGTAAAATTTCTTAGAAAACTGTATTTATGTGGCTCCCAAAGAAAACTCCTTGTCCTGCATCACTTCCTCATGACTAAGCAACAGTATGCCATAGAAAACACACGTCAAAGGATTTGGTCCTACCCTGGTTTTCTGAAGGAAAAGATTTATGCCACAGTGCTTCATATGCACGTGTCCTGCCCATCCTTAGTAACTTTGCAGCCTCCGGTGACTCAGTGACATCTGACAGAGCAGTGGAATACTCAGAGAGTTTAATTCCGGCAAAGTTCCTGAAGATCCGCATGGGAGAGACCTGTTTTGAGGGAGAGAACTTCAGACTAAAGTTGGAGAATTTGGGCAGAGAGTGGTCAGGCACTCTGATGCATGTCTCCTCCTTTTTACCTCCTCCTCTGCCTCTCTGCTCCTCAACTTGTAGATCTTCTTGTGTCTAAAGAGTGGTAATATGTATAATATGTTCATACTTCAGCCTTGACATAACACAATTGAAATCTTTGTCCACCACAAGATGCAGAGTAATTGAAACCCAAGGCTTATGGTATCTGACCAGAGACATGGAGTTTTCAGAATGTCTCAGCCAATTTAAAGTGTTTGGTTCTTCACTAAATAAACCCTTTATTTTATATGTATTAAGTCAAAAGGAAGAAAAAGAGGAAAGAGAACAAACCAAATGTTTCAGGGAAGTTCAGCTGAAAAGACTAATTTGTAGATGGTAGTAATCATATTCCTTTGAAAAATCTCTTAATGACATCAGGCAATCCAACTCCTGTAGTTTTTGCAACATCCTATGATAAAAAATTTGCCTTGCCTCATTGTTTTTTGGTTGGTTGGTTGGTTGGTTTTGTCTTGGTCTTTGTGTGTTTATGGAATTTTCCTCCTTAGTCCTCCTTAGATTTAGGATTAAAACTCAATGCTCACACTAGGGTCAGAAGTTCACTGAATTAATCTGTTGTTGCTTGGATCCCTGAAGTGGGTTCTACTTTATTGTGGAATGCTTAGGAATTACTGAAACTTCAGTGGAGACTGTTAATGAGAAGCTGGAAGTCCACTAACTAATTAATATGTTGCAATCTCTTTCACTTGGTTTTAGTTCTATACCATGGCCTGGGGGGACATATCTCTTAGGTTTCTGGCAGCAGCCTCATTATTCACAGAAATGGGCAATAACTTCTTCAAATAAAACCTTTTCATTGATCTTAAAAGAGAAATTTTAACTTTGAGCTCTTTATTTAGTTTCATAGCTATCTTTTTTTGTCATTTTTGTTATACTGGGACCCTGAGGTCTAGTCAAAAAGGTCACATCACTTTGGGCTATGCGTCATTAGGACTTGCAGGTCAAATGCACTTGGGTCAGGAACTGCGCAGCTGTGAAACTCTGAAACAACAGCAGATATTGAAGTTTAAATGGATGCCGTTTCTCCCTGGCAGTCACTTCAGAGTGAAATCACACAATGCTATTTTGGTTCTGGAGGGACAGCTTTCAGATACCTTTCACAAAAAGAACACAATTCCAATCTATAACCTACAGTCAGTAGAGGTCAGAGCCACAGACACTTTTAGATGTCCAGTTTCCACCCAGAACTTCCTCTTGAAATCAAGAAGAAAATGGACACTCAAATAAGATGTGGTGGTTAGTTTCATTGAGGTGATGGAAAGGTTCAAAATTAGTTTTTGGTGTCTGATCTACAAAAATCACCAAAACTACCAGCTGGGATTTTCTGGCCATGGGGATGGCTATGGGGATGTTATCTCTGGAGACCAGCCCCAACTCCAAGAGCTACTTTCTGTCTCACTGAAATGTAGTTTTGGGAACACAAGGATTCACTTTGTATTTTGTGAAACTATCATAATTTTTTAATAAATATAAATTAGTCACTGTAATATGAATTTGGTGGGTTTTTTTTATTTTCAGGAAAACATTCTCCAGAGAATAAAATAATTGCTGCAAATTTGTGATTACTGTATGTAACAGTTTTGAGTCATGTTATGTAACATTCAGCTGAAAGATTTTGACAACATGCAATGATAAGTATGATATAAGAAGAATAGGATAGGATAGGATAGGATAGGATAGGATAGGATAGGATAGGAT